>NC_142892.1:438571-739642 GCF_054131105.1 Drosophila navojoa | reverse complement strand
AGGTGCTCTACCTGCCATCCCAGCATCGCTACACGCGCGCCAACCTGGCCAGCAAAAAGGATCGCCTGGAGTCCGCGGAGAAGCGCCTCGAGCAGAATCGCCGTCATATGGCCAAAGAGGCGAAGCGCTGTGGCAAGATCGAGAAGAAGCTGAAGATACTCACCGGCGGCTACCAGGCGCGCGCTCAGGTGCTTATCAAGCAGCTGCAGGACACCTACGCACAGATCGAGCAGAACTCGCTCTCGCTCTCCACGTTTCGCTTCCTCGGCGAGCAGGAGGCGATCGCTGTGCCGCGACGCCTGGAGGCGCTGCAGGAGGACGTGCGCCGGCAAATGGAACGCGAGAAGGAGCTGCAGCAAAAGTATGCCAATCTGGCCGAGCAGCGCGATGCACTCTTCCAGCAGCTGGAGCTTCTAACGGGCAACCGACCCACAGCACAGCAGCTGCTCGGCTTGGAGCAGGAGGCGCAGGCATAGACATAGTTACATAGAATTTTAATATTATCGCGAAAGAATGAACTTAAATACAAATAATGCTAACTAATCCGACTAGTGGCCGTATTTTTGGTAGACCCACTCCTTGTTGTCCAGCGGACAGACGTGGCGCGTCTTCAGCCAGCGGGCGATGCAGTGATAGTGGAACGCATGGTTGCACTCGCCCCAGGCCACGGTGCACTCGTCCTTGTTCGCATTCGGATCCGCCTGGCACTCGATGCACAGGTTCATGATGTGATTCCGGCAAATGGCGCAGTTGTCCACAGCCACGTCCCAGCACCAATGCGCGTGCGCAACCCACTTCTTGACCACGAAGCGCTCGTCCCTCTTCTGCCCGCTGCCACTGGCCACGTTGTCCTCGTTGAATTCCTCCAGATCGTGAAAGTCTTCCGTCTCCTCCACCTCTACTTCCTCGGCCGTGGATCCATTTTTGTTGCAGGTGGTTTCCATTGGATTTTTTTATATTTTTATGTTTTTTTTTTTATTTTACGATAGATTTTAAGGTTTTGTGTTTGCTGCGAATATTTTCTTTTGATAGCAAACATTTTCGAGGCTTTCATTTGACGGAGGTTATCAAAGCAGGCCTCAGCACAGATCGGTCTCTTATATCCACTTCGGAGTCCATTACAAAACATCGTCTTAACTGGATGAGGTGGGCTTTCCATTTTAGGCTAGCAAGAGAATGTCTTAACATAATTATTTACAACTATTCCAGCTGTTTATTTATAATATTTAATTAGGTCTGATTCTCAGCATAAATACATATATGTATATGAATTAAATTTGGTGCTAAAATACTAACAGTTTTTACTTCTCATTTGTTTTTTGTTGCTGTTGCTTTCATATATATATATATATAGATCGTTTATATTCTTCTGTGTAATTCTCTGTATAAATAAATATGCAATTCATTTAATTCCCTTCTCTTTTGTATACGTGAATTAGGTAGTTTTGTTCTCGCTTTGTGTGTTTTGTAAAAATTTAGAATTGTTTTTCATACGAGTTGTTTCAGTAGCACTTGCGTGGATTATTGCCCATGTTTATATAGATGGGCATATTAGAAGTACGATATACAGAGCTGATTATACATACATACACGCACTTTATAAATATATAGACAATAATAATGATAAGAATTAACGTAATAATGATATAGCATAGATACTTATACGGGTGTATGTATGCATGCCTACGGGTTTACTAACAATAAGATTGATTGATAAGTATACATATACATATATATAGATTGAGAAGAGTTCTTAGCGCCATGCAAGACGGGATATATATAGGGAGGAAGAATTTGTATTCAGATTGTCCGCTAGTATAAGTTGTGGAGCAGTTTCATTAGTCGTCTTCGTCGTTGATGGCCGCGCTGCTGCGCGAGATCTTCATGTAGGCGGCACAAATGCATTCACAAACAAAGCGATATTGACTCTGGAGGGGAGGTGGAGGAAAGAGAGCTGTCGATTAGCTGCATATGATGGGACAGACTCGATAGACATACCACATTCTGTACCATGCAGGCGCGCTGATCGCGCATGGTGCGCACTATGTCCAGCGGATAGACGGGCTCGCGCGCCTCCATCAGCGCCAGGGCCGTGTCCATTAGTATGAGCACACCAGTGCGTCCAATGCCCGCCGAGCAGTGCACGATCACGGGCGGATTAGCGGCGCTAATGCATCTGCGAGGGGAGAAACCGAATTAACTTTTGCTCTGGCTAGTCTAGGTCTAGCAACTAGATCCAAGCAACTCACTGGTGCACGCTGGTGGATACGGGTGTCTCGTCCTCGGGCGTTGCTCCGTTGCTCGCTGCGCACTTGCGTTCGCTCATCAGTCCCCCATTCTCGTCAGCGTCCGCGTCGAGCAGACGCACCTGCTTCAGGCTCTCCTCAATCTCCTGGAGCAGCGTGCGGTTGCGTGCAGCGCGCACGCGCTCCGTGAACTCGAGAAACAGGTTGGGGTCGGAGGGCACGCAGTGATCCGGCCAGGCGAGATACTGCATGTGGTGAATGTGCCGCTGCTCGTGCTTATCCCGCAGCACAAACTCACGGAAGACAAAGCTGCCCGTCTCGTCCGGCTTCTCGCTCAGACAGCGCACCGAAAAGCCGTCGCCCAGCTGCAGCTCCTCGCCCGTAACGGGCCAATATTGATGGCATTTCTGGCGACCCGCCTCCATTACGGTGGTAAGCATGACCAGGAGGTGGCTGCTCTCCTGCTGCACCATGCGCCAGAAGTCCGTTGTGGTGCTGGCCAGCGGCCCTTGCGTCGCTATGTAGCGATTCACCCCACCCCCCGGGATTTCCATATTCACATAGTTGGCGTTGATGTAGTCGCCAGTCAGCGAGTTGACCAGCGAGACGCGCGTGCAGTCATCTAGGCGAGAGAGACTTGGGTGAGTCGAGGATTCCCAATGGGATTGCTTTCGAACTTACAGGGCGATATATCCCGATAGCGATTCTTGGCCGCATTCGCCGGCTTCCGCGCCTCCGTGATGGCCAGGTCGGGATTCTTGCGGTACATCAGTTCGTATTGAGCAAGCAGAGCGCCCGACGCAAGGCCATCGCTGAGCAGCAGCAGGCTCTGGGTGAAGAGCGCGTCGCCATCCAGCAGGTTGGAGTGCGAGCCGATCTCGTCTGACTCGGGCACATACTGGTAGAGCGGCTCCTCCTCGAGCAGCAGTGGAGCCGAGCGCTTCGGTCGCACCGTCAGCAGCAGCTCGCCGCTCGACTGATGCCTGCACTCCCGTATCATGGCCACCACCTGCTCGTGGCGCAGCCCGTGCACCTCCCGACCGTTGATCATGATCACCTCGTCGCCCTCGCAGACGCGCGGCGTGCAGCGATCGGCGGGCGTGTGCGGCACCACCTTGGACACCTGCACGGGCAGACTGAGGTCCACGCCGCCCTTCACATTGAAGCCGTAGCGGCCCTGCTCGTCGGCCAGCAATCGCATGGTGATCAGATCGCTGCCACTCTCCGGCTGACCCACTGCATCCGCTATGGTCGTGGGCAGAAGTACGGGACTGTGCTGCCCCGAGCTGTAGGCGGGCGGCATGGGCGAGGGCGTGCCGGACTCGAAGCGTCTCGTGCACTGCTCTATGAAGCCAACATCGCTGCAAAGCAAACCAACAAACATAGATAGAGATTAGCAATCAATCCCTCTGATTGGTTCCGACTACGCTCAACACTCTCAGCAAAACTCACAGCTGTATGTCGTACTCGTCGCTGTGCTGCTCCCAGGCCTTGCGCGGCATCGCGTCGGCCTGCTTGGACGTGACCTTGGACGTGTCATGTGGACGGCTCGTTTTCGTGATGGTCAGTATGGTGGATGCGGACGGTTTGCCGTTGTGCGAGGCGGCGCTGTCGGACCCGCTGCCCGTGCCGTTGTGCAGCAGCTGCGGCGTGCCGTCGGCCGAGCTGCCGCCGCAGGTGGCAGCCAGCGCATTGCCAGCCAGGAGACGCTTGCTGGGCGAGCGGACAAAGACCTTGTGGATGCGGCCGCGCTGCTTGGACTCCTGCACGGCCTGGAGCTCGGTGCGGCCCGAGTAGTAGAATTTGCTGCCCAGGCTGATGTTGAGGAAGCGCGACAGTCGATGCGGCCGCTTCAGCCGGAAGAAGCTGTGGTGCTCCACGCAGGACTTCCACAGGGCCTTCGCGTGCTTGTGACTGCTCATGCCGAAGCCGAGCAGCGTGTCGTAGCTCTCGCTGGGCTCGCGGCGCAGCTGTATGAAGAAGTCCTTGCGCTTGAACGACACCTTCACCATCTTGCTCCACGAGAAGGTGTTGATGCGCAGCCCGTGCTGGAAGACGAGCAGCCCGATGGCCGACACGCCCAGCTGCAGCTCCTTGCCATTGGAGTCGGTGGCCTTGTGCAAGTCGATGCCATAGAGCTCCAGGCGCTTGCTGTGCTCCAGATAATTGTACTCGGCATCCGCCGGCAGCTGGCCGCGATGCAGCTTATGCAGCTCACAGATCTTCCGCTCCGCCTCCGGCGTTTGCTCCGCCAGCAGCTGCAGTCCGCTCAGGTAGCCCGTCTGATGCTCCACGGCATTGAAGTCGCCCAGCTCAGCTGTGGACCCAAACCCAACCCCAATCGCAGATTAGTCGCGGCCATAGACAGACTACGGATGGGAGTTACTCACACTGCACCGTGTAGCTGGCAAGCAGGCACTGGGTGTTGCTGGAGCACGGCAATTGGCCCAGCAGAATGTTTCGCTTGATCTGCAGATAGAACTGATAGCGCGTGAACTCCTCCTGCAGCCGACTGGGATCGCTTACAAAGAACTGTCGACAAGCAGAACACAGAATCAGTGAAGGCCTTTGCCCCGCATAGACTAACTCACCTTAACTCTAAACTCTAATAATGGAACGGCATCGTTGTCGAGCGAGAGGCTGCTGCATTGCTTCTTGAACTGCTTCTGTGCGTCGACCCATCTCTGCAAAAGGGCGATTGATTGATTGACTGGCTGGCTGATTGACCAATCGAATGTTCCACTTACCACAACGTCGCCGGGCTTCTGTGGAAACAATAGGCCAAAGTAATCCCTTTCGGATAGCTCGAGATAGTGAAAGACCTGATCCAGCAGCTCAGAGCCTTTTGCACGTTTCTGTAGAGGATACAAATTGAAGATATACATATATGAGAGATGGTATGAGATGATAAATAAATATATTAAGACAGGTTAGTTGAGTTGAGGAAGGAGGTAGAGCTAGGTAGTTCTCGATTGGGGCGTGTCACGCCTCTTTTTTCTCATACATATTAAAATCCACATTTTCAATGGGCTCTCTGGGTATATAAAAGGAAACCTTTCATACAGTCATTTAGGAATATTGTAAGATCATACTTGGGAATAATGAAAGGCTTAAACAAACATATACGAATATAAATATCGCTTCGCATCGTTCCACACGCATAAATTTCACCATTTACCCAGTTTGGTTGACTTGAAATGGCTAACTGTAAGTTGGCGTTGATTTGACTGCGATTCGGAGCAAACAGATCTTAAGTTAGGCGCGACGACTTTAGCTTTATTTTCCAGTCTCGAGTGTTTTCGTAATTAAGAAAACAATGCGAATGCCTCTTCGACAAGTGCGTGTCTGTCTATCCGACTGTCTGTCTGTCTGTCCGTCTGTCTTTCGTCTTCCCCCAAAATGAAAGCGAGTTTCGAATAAAGATGCGAAGCACTTTTCATATTCGATTTTCAAGTGCACAGGAGGTGGGGCAGGGGGAGTAGTTAAGAAAACAATGGCTAATATATAAAAGTCGACTTTCTATGCCCAAGAGTTCGTTGATTTCTTTACACAATTCGCAATTTACAATTATTATGCGAGCAGCTGAGGAGCAGCTCGTGAAGTGCGCGAGGGTGCTCAAGTGGGTGTTAAGGCTACAGGCGCACAGTGAAAGCTCGCTAAGGCGAACCAGCTGCGAGCTGGAGCCAACAGACTAAAGGAGCATTACCAATCCCCCCAGAGCTCTTCTAGGGGGGTTGTGCTCGTACTCACGTCGATCCGAAAGGTGTGCGTGATGTCATCTAGGAACAGGACGGTGACGCATTGCTGCCGCTGCTGCTTCTTGTCGCGCGCCAGCTCTGAGGATGCGCCGCGTTGTCGATAGCTCTTGCTCAGGTTGCTCAAGCGGAAGCGTTCAAACATGGCCCCGCTCCATTCTGCTTCTAATCAAGGCTAAACGTTACTCCCTGTGTGTGTGTGTGTGAGTGTGTGGGCGCGAGAGGGAGTGTAGGCGTGGCTGCTTTAGCAACTGCTGACGGCTCCCCTTGTGGCTGGCAGTTTGTTTATTCGATAAGTAGTGGCAAAACTTTCGACCTTTTTTTGGACGTGTCGTTCACGTTATGGCTAAGACTTTGGATGGATGTTCGAGCTAATACTTCTTTCTCCTCCGAAACTGTGCTGCAAAGAGAGAGAGATTGATTGGAGCATTAGATTTGATAAGAGGTTAATACAAGCAAGCTATAAATAATTATTAGAAACAAGCTCCAAAAATTCGTATTTAATAGAAGCGAAACAGAAAGACAACAGACCAATGCTATGTTAAATATATTAACAGTGTAGTCTGATGGGAACTGTTAAGAGTGAAGTCTCTAATCCTTAAGAAATGGTAGAGCTAGTAGAGCTATCTTCATAGCACTGTTAGCTTCTTTGCCCAAATATGAAAGTTAACAGTGCTATTAACATAGCATAACATATGTTAACACACACCATGTTCCCTTATATTGAGACGCATTTATTTGGAAACATTTTCAATTACGTTCGCACTTGACTTTTTCGCCCAGTTTTTATTGCTTTCTTTCTTTTGGCTGGGCCTGCCAGCCGGAAATCGTGTATTAATATAGAACACACACACAGAGAGACACAGAACGGGAGAGCGAGAGAGATAATGATACTGAGAGGGAGAGAGCACATAAATATTTTTATCTGTCACATGTACAAAATTATTTTGTATTTGTATTTGCTTTTATAACTAATGGCATAATACTTAAATAGCAATCGAAGTCTGCCTCTGTCTGTGTGTGTGTGTATATATGTGTGGGTATTTAGTACTTAGCAGAATAAATATGCAAGTGAAAGCCCCACAGCCGATAAGAAATTCCCAATCAATTTTGAACTCTGACTCTTTCCGAAATTAGTTTCATCTACTTAATTTAGCATTCATACTAAGTCTTTGGCCAGAGAGCAGCAAATGGAAAGGCAAAATCAATTCGATATACTTATAACTAGTTCATATATCATGGGGAAGAGCTCATAAGCCAATTACAAGGTGCATCAATCAAAAGGAGAGATAAACAGAACAGCTACACATGCACACACACACCCACACAAATGCACTCACACACACACACACACAGACGTACATTCCATTGAATCGCGACCAAGTCGAAAGGAAGTCGGAAGACGTAGACAAAGACGATATTAGTCATACGCTACACTTGTCAACGACTTTGTCTACGCTGTGCGTATGTATGCGTATGTGTGTGCATGTGTGTGGGTGTGTGTGTGTGTGTGTGCGTTGCTTGTCAGCGCGTGAAAATATGCGCCGATTGCTGTCTTAGGCACAGTAAAAAGACCTCTGGGCCAAACTGCTTCACAGCTGAAGTGCTCAAGTGTTTCCCTCTTACACCCGCACACACACACACACACACCTGAGTACTACACCTCACAAAGTAAACAATGGCAATATACAAAGCGTCAAAAAGGGAGTGTGAACCAAAGCTTAAGCTGCACGACTTTTAAATACCCTAAGCTAAATCTATAGCGAAGTCTCTACAATCTGCATCGTATTTAACTTTATTATTTTTTATGCACGTATTTGATTGAATTACCATAGCAAGCCAGTTCAGTCGGATGTGTAAAGTGCTCTACCATCTGCACTCTGACCCCGGTCAACAGTTAACTAGATCTATTTTATATCGAGCCATCGAGCTGTGCCATTAGCCCTTTATGCAAGCTATTTAGGCTGCGAACATGAAGCCAATTAATGCCTTCCACATGGCTGGCTCAGTAGGTTAAGCTGATTAGGCAGGTGCAAGGGGAGGGCGGGGCAGCCGGAGGTCTACTCTTAATTCCATTTCGTTATCAGCAAATGAATGCAAATTTGCTAGGCACACAAGGCGCAACCCGTTCAACCGTTTGGTAATGGGTCGATAATTTTGTAGATTGCGTGCAACAGGTTATCGATGTGGATTGTGCGACTAGTAGATACCCTGTGTTTTAATAAAAACTGTTGCAATTTGTTATATTTTTGTATTTGTCAATAAACAATAGAAAGAGTCTCAAATCTGCTCCAAGAAAGAGACTGTTGATCAAATTAATCAAGAGATGCCCCCATCGATAATCGCTCAGCAATAAAAAACTCGTAATCTACATAAATCACTTCCACTTCCAGTTCGCTCCATTGCCGGCTGCGCTGCCCTTTTACGGATTACAGGGTATGCAAAGAAAGCAGAAACGAGATTGCGTCATTTGCGCTGGTGACGCCCACAAGGCCCCACCATCGCCCCATTTCAGGGAATTGGCGACAAAACGACATCGGCCAACGGGCCATATATGAACGGGAAGCCTTATAGACGCTATTCGACTCGACTCATTCAACTCGAGTCGATGCTCATTGTGGCTATGACGGCTTTTCGTAGTTACCCTCTCTCTGTATGGCAAGTGGGTATGCTGGCGGAGGGGGGGAGGGAGGGAGGTGTATTGGAGTAGGGGTATTCAGGTGATCACATTGTTTGTTTGTATTACGTATTTCTTTATTATTATTCTCGGTTGTTGCCATTAATTGAAAATGAAATGAAATGAACAACAAAACAACAACAACAACAACAACAACAACAACAAAGAGGGCACACGAACAACATTAACAGGAATATTTCTGGCTAAGCAGTTGTATTGTTTAAAGTGCATAAACAAAAGCACAAACACTTCCTCACACACACACACACACATTCGTGTGGATAGGTATATCAAATTTATTCGCCTGAGAACACAATAATAATGAGAAGGAAAAAAAATACAAATTTTTGGTTCGTTGACCGAGTTTTTGGGCAAAACTTCTCCCACTTTTCTCTCGCTCAAATGGCAAAGTTTCTGTTTATTATGTTAAGTATTCAAATGTCCGTGTGTGTGTGTGCACGTATTTTAATGCAGATTTAAGTTGCTTTCGCTTGAGCTGTTTGGCAAATGCTGCTGGAACAGCTTCCGTTGTTCGCGCACAGTGGGACAAAGGCAATTGGCTGCGTCAGTAAATAGCAACAGCTGCTCTAAAAGCCAATTTAGTCAGATGTATTACTGATTTCGCAGAGCTATTACACTATTAAACATCGAAAGTGACTCGTTTGGCAGTCCGTGAGCCACTGTGCGACTTCTTCTTTGGCTTTGTTCGCGTGACCCGCTGAGCAAATGGAGGAAATGGCAACGTAAGCAAATCCAATTCGCTTGCCCGATGCTGGGAAGTGGATAGTAAAGAGAGCGAGCGACCGAGCGAGAAAAAAAGAGTGGGAGGGAGGGAGGGAGAGGAAGCACAGTGAACCGGTTAAGTATTGGACAGCGCTTTAAACTGAGCTTCGATGTCAGCTGAGCTGCTCAAGTCACGTAGATCTGCAGATAAACTGCGACTGCAGATGACTCAAGCGAGAGAGGTCACACGGCGGACGGTGGCTTGCACAGAGCTGGAAGTGGAACTGGAACTAGAAACGGAACCGAAAGCCGCACACTGTGCGGTCTGCCCTGTACGTAATGTAACGTACACGCAGCCGTTGAACCTGCTGGCCTGCTAGCGACGTAACTTGAAGCGGTGAAATTGAGAAAGGGGGGCTGGGGCTGGGGACGGGGCTGCCTGCCACTCAATTTCAATTAGGACACATCACTCAAAGAGACGACGAAAGGTATTTTCATTATGTCACTAACTATGCAACGTTTCCATCAAAAATCAAAATCTAAATATTTAATATTTTCGACTGCCTGGCAATCCTTATCAAAGTCAACGCGGTCGAAGGTGGGCAGCCCTTCGAAAGCTTCGTCTGTTGAGCAACCCCACATGCGGGCAGCTGATAAGACAGAGAGAGAGAGAGATAGAGAGAGATGGAGGGGGGTGTACTCAATTGAATTTGCCGTGCCAGAGAGGCATCAATAATGTTGCTGCCTGCAGCTGCTGTCTGTGCATTTGCATTTGTTTGGTTTTATGCGCTTTACCGTTATGCGTCAGGGCTGCCATGTGTGCGCAGGGCTACAGCAAAAGGGGGCAGGGCAGGGCAGGGCATGGCAGGCGCAATGCTTATCGCTGTTTGCTTTTTAATTTTTATTGCTTCTGACGAACGACCAAACGAACGGCACGGCACACGCACCCCGACACCGAGATGCTCTTATGCTATTTTTGTGTGTTCATGCAACGGTAGCCCCCAGAGCCAACCAGCCCCCGGGCTGCACACGTACGCGCACACACACACACACACACTTTGACACACAGTCAAGCAGAGAGCACACACACGCACGCACGCACACACAGAGACACAGCTGAAGAGCTGCCTGGTTGTTTACGCTTCGCTTCTTATATTCTTAATGATTGTTTTACACTTTTTGCTTTTACCGTTAAACGAAAAATAAACGAAATTTGTCGACTAAACAGTTTGCTAATGCCCGCGACGGCTCAAAGTCAACTAATCCCATTTGCGGCGAAACTGTGCTGAGCCTAATGCGCTGCAAAAGTCAGAGCGAGAGAGTGGGGAGAGGCAGAGGAGAGAGTGAGAGCTGTGGCTACAAGAAAAAGAACAAACTAGCTCAATTAATTAAACGATTTGTAAACACAATACCATGATTAATTACACACACACACACACATCCAAATACACAGAATTACAGACTGTATGCATTCATTTCTGGAATTAATGTAGAATGCATTAGTGTGATTGTGTGTGAGTGCAAGTACATTCTCTCCCTCTGACTCTCTCTCTCTCTCTTTCTGTCGCTCTTTTCAAAACTGTGATTTTCAAGCAAATCAGACAGACGCTGCGACACTGCGCTTCGTTGAGTAGGCGGCATCTTGAGCTGTGCATACATGTGTGCGTTTGTATGTGTGTGAGTAAGAGTGAACATCGCGAAGAGAGTAAAATCATAATAATCCAAGGCAACAAGCAGCGCGCTGTGCCGCGTTGATTCTGCCTTCGGCTGCAGATAAGCGCACTCACACACATACACGGACACATACATAGGTAGCAACACAAGAAAAAAAAAGAGTTAAATGAGCCGCTTTGGGCAGGAACTGCAGCTCACCTTTTTACTTGTAGCACTTAGGTACGGCGTATGCTGGTCTGTACTCTTTCTAGATAGCAACAAATTCAGCAAATATGAAGAACACATTTATTTGTAAGGCTCCTTCGCAACTTTACACAAATATTGACGCACATGCACACACGCACATACACATTGATCGGTCGCTCACGCACACGGACTTCGAGTCGAAAGGAAAACAATAAAGTAGGAAAAAATGGAACGGCACAACGAAGCCGCAAAACGAAAATAAAGTTGTGGTATTCTGGTTACTTGACTATGCTAGGGTTTACATATGGAACACGTAACGAAACCGCAAGCAGTTGTGCTTTCAATAATGAACAAAATTAACAAAATAAAATAGAATTGAATTTTCTTTCCGAAACCGAACAAACCAAGGCGAGCAGCGACGAACTAGTGATGTTAAATGCGGGCGTACAGCGTATCGATGTATCGATGTTGTTTAAATAAAACGATAGCCCGACATTACGATGTTTCTGTATGTATATCGGTGAGAAAATCTAAATAGTTACTGAATGCTTGCTCACTGACCAAAGCTGGTTGATATGAATTGTACGTGCGGGATTTAACTTTCAAACTTTATATTGTATAACAAAGCAAGCATTAATTACTTACTCTATGTCGGCAGAAATAGGAGCAGATAATTTGAATTTTATTTTTAAATTAATTGAAATTGAAATAGTAGCTGTTAAGCGATGGCCAGTCGTGAAGGTGGCAAGAAGAAGCCCCTAAAAGCGCCCAAAAAGGAGGCAAAAGAGATGGACGAACAGGACTTGGCCTACAAGCAGAAACAGCAGGAGCAGCAGAAGGCTCTCGATGCAGCCAAGCAAAAGGCAGCCCAGAAGGGCGGCAAGAAGGCAGCTAAATAGCATATATCGATGTCCTGCCTTGCAATAAAATTGAGTTGGCTTACGTTTTGCCCAGTTGAATGATGATTAATTGCTTCTATTACTGTGCAGGGGTCGGGGTTGCTCGCTTAAAAAACCATCACAAAAATGTGACAGCCCAAAGGCCACACAAAAAACCTTTGCTGGACACGGCCATTGGCGAGCGCAACAAATGCGGCAAATTCGCATTTGATGCGTTTTTTATGTTAATCGAGTGAGCTAATGGACATTGCGAACTGTCTGTCGTCCTGATGTCCCTATGTCAGTGTGGGACATGTGTGTGTGTCAATTTATTGTATTAATCAAACGATAAGGCGATTTGTAGTTGATGAAGCTTCAAACTGTGGGAGAGGCTGGGAGAAGAGACGCGAGTGAAACAGTAGGGGATAGGGATAGATATAGTCAGAGATAAAGTAAGCAGATAGATAGGAGCTGAAGGCTATAAATGAGTGAGAAAGAGAGAGTCATAGAGAGAGAGAGAGAGAGAGAGAGAGAGAGAGAGAGAGAGAGAGAGAGAGAGAGAGAGAGAGAGAGAGAGAGAGGAGAGAGGAGAGAGAGAGAGAGAGAGAGAGAAAGAGAGAGAGGTAGAGTCAGAAAGCGTGTTTCACTTACTGAAGTGGAGCTGTAAATTTGCATATATATAAATATATATAATCTAAGATTACTTAATATTTACAAGACTCGGTCGATAAGTCTTTTCGTGTAACTCTGTCCGCTTATCAGACATAAAATAATCATTCTCATGTGTTTATCATTATATTTAATATTTAAGCCTTTTTATGGAAAACGTATTTGAATTGTTTTTATACAAAATTTAAATTACATTTTTAAAAGCTAAAAATTGTATAGTTTTGCTTTAGGTATTATACAAATATATAGATATTTTGTATTTTTTTTAAGTGTAGGCAAAAAACATAACACAAATAAAACTTAAGCAGAACTCTTAGAGGTATTTAATTATTTTTAAAGTAAATCAATTCAGAAAATTGAAGAAAATATTTCAAAAATTGTTTTTAATTATAATTATAATCGTAATCTAGAAGAGGAAGCATTTGATATGTTGTAAAAATGTGAAGTATTAATTTTAATATTATTATTTATTATTAATATTAATATTAATATTTATATTGATTTTTATGTGATATTCGAGCTGGTGACAATGTACAATTTAATTTAAATAATTAATAACAATTACCATTAGTTGAATAAGCATTTTGATTTAATATTCAGATTAATATATTGTTCATATTTGATTTTTAAATATATATATATATTGTTGTTGTTGTTGTTGCTGGCACACTATCCAAGTCTTATGCAAGAGATTTATTTTGTATTTAATATATAAATTTATGTTTTAAATTTAAGTTTAAATTTAAATTTAATGAATTGCATATATGCCGAGTATTTTTTATGGAATTTCATTGGGTTTTTTCGTGTGAGTTGTTCTTTGTGTTTAATTTAAACTTAATTAATATATTTATTTTGTAATTAATATACAAGCTTACACATTATTTAACAACATTGAATGTTTTAACATTTGCCAAAATATTTAATTAAAAAATTGCTAAACAAATTTCAGTGTTCAATCATATATATTATTTTAAATTATTTTTGTTATTATTATTTTTATTAAATATTTGCTTGCATTGCTTAGGCATTTGGCTCAAATATTTAATAAAATACAATTTCTTTAGATTTTTATTTATTTTTTAGTGATTAATGTTTAATTCTTTAGGGTTTTATGTACAATTTGTTGTTTAAATATTTTAATTATTATATATTATTAAATATTGCTTAGACATTCAAATAATATTTTTTATATATTTATTTTAAATTTAGAAATGCTTAAGCAAAAGTTATAAAATATTGCTCAATATTTTCATTTAATTTAAAATTGTTTAATAAAAGAATATTCAATACATTATTTTATAAAATTTACTTAAGCATTCCATATTTTTTTTTTTATTTTTAAATTTTTTTTTTTTTATATATTTACAGCTTGAAGCTTGGCTTAACATTTGCCTGCAAACTCTTCACGGCTTCTCGCTTCCTCGCAGCAGCTGCTGGCACTTGGTGGTGCGAGTGGTGCAGTGGCTCAGTTGTGGTTGCCCTTGCGCGCATTGAAGAACATTCGCGCCACCTTGCCCAAAGCGCCAACAAAGTCCCAGCGCTGCTGCTGGTGCTGGTGCTGCTGCAGCTCCTCCTGCTCCTGCTGCTGCTGCTGCTGTTGCTGCTGGCAGTCGTGCCTCGCCTAGGAGGGCGTGGAGTACCAGGCACTCGCCGGGCTGCCCTTGTGGTACAGGTGGAAGCTCGAGTGGGGCGCGAAGTACTGCGGCTGGTCCAGGTTGCTGTAGGTGACGCCGCCCTCCGTCGTGGTCGTGGCGTGCGGGTGCATGCCCGCCGTGTAGGCCTGCGGCTTCAGGGGCAACGTGGCGCCCGCCGAGCCGTCCACGGGCGTGGCGTATTGGCCACGCAAGGGGTCGGCGTAGTCGTAGCCGGCATTGGAGCCCACCAGGAGGCCGGGCGGCGCGGCCGCCGAGGGCAGCTTGGCCGAGTTGTTGGAGTCGCGCGGCGACACGGAGCTGGGCGGCGTCATGGCGTTGTGGTAGTCAATGGAGCTGTGGTAGCCGCCGTAGGTTGACACCAGGTTGGTGAAGGCGTCCGCCGAGTTGCCGCTCTTCTGGCCCACAGGATGCGGCACGGAGGCAGCTGCCGCCGCCGAGTGCAGCTGCAGATACTGGTTCTCGTAGGAGGACTCGCTGCCCGGTGGCGTGGGCAGCGGCCCGCCCTGCTGCTCGCCGTAGAACACGCCGGGCACGCCCACCCCAGTGGGCGTCTGCCTGGCTGTGGCGCGTATCACACTCTCGCGATTCGCGTAGAGCTGGCGCAGCAGCGCCGTGGCCGGCATCGGGGCGGGCTGCTGGTAGGGCGTGCCGATCCACTGGATCGTGCTGCTCTTCTCGTTGGCATCGGAGACATGGAGCTGCTGCTGCGCCTGCTGCTGCTGCTGCTGCTGCTTGATCAGCGCGTCCGTGCTGAAGTCTGTGCTGGGCTGGTTGTTGTTGTTGTTGTTGTTGCTGGGCGAGGGCAGGTGCTTGGACATGGCGTGCTCCAGGTCCTTGACAGCCGAGTCGGCCGAGGCAGCTGGCTGCACGTCCTCCACCATGGAGGGCAGGCGGCTGCGCGGCTCCCGCTGCTGCTCCAAGGCGGGCAGCTTGCTCAGCGGCTGCTGCTCTGCCTGCAGCTGACCCACCTGTCCCACCTGTTGCTGCTCCCCTTGCTGCTCCTCCGCCTGCTGCGCCGCTTTGCTCTTCCGCTTGCGCTTGCTGCTCGGCGCACTGCTCGTGGGCGTCGGTGTGGGCGTGGGCGTGGCAGACACCGTCACAGGCAGCACGCCGTCCACCTCGACGCCCAGCGGCGTGGGCGAGTCCTTGATCAGCGCGAGGCTGCTGTTCAGGTTGCTGCCATGCGCCGCATTCCGTCCCCTGCCCCGCTGCGTGTGGCCCTCTGCATCGGTCTTGGGCGAGCCGAGCCCCAGCTTCATGTCGCCGCTCAGGTGGGCGTTGCCCTCGCCCGAGGCATCGCCGCCAGGCGAGCCGCTGCTCTTGTCGTTGCCCAGCCCCTCCTCGTGCTTGATGCTGTCCACACTCGGCTCCAGCTGGCAGCAGTCCAAGATCAGATTCTCATTCTCACGATTGCTGTGGGGACAAAGGGCGAACGGGTTAGTCGGCTGTGATAGAACCTATTTATACCATTGATTAGGGACGTCAGGGACTCTCCCTAGTCATTCAATGCCTTATCCTATTCCCACTTATACTCAGGATTCACCTACCTTATAACGTAGTTGACGCAAATGATGTTCTGCTCGTCGGCGTTTTTGGTGCTGCAGACGACTGTGGCGCAGGTCTGGAGCCAGGTGTAGCCGCCGTTCTTGTTCATCAGTCTGTAGTAGCCAGTCAGGACCTGTCCCTTCTCGATCACTGAAAGGAAATTCACATTGCAATGAGCTGCGATCGATGGGCAGAGGCTCAGAGGAACTTACGATCTGTGTGGCTCTTGCGCAGGCGATTCGCATCCTCGGCGTGGCAGAGGCAGTAGAGACTCTTGTTGACCAGATCCTCGGGCGTGTAGTCCAGCAAATCAGATACTCTGCAGCAGAAGAGAGAGAGAGAGAGAGAGAGAGAGATGGCATATTAGCAGAGGCTATAGGCACAGGTAGACTCGCCTCACTCACCTGGGCTCGCAGTGCGCCACGCGCAGATCAAAGTTGACGCGCGTCACAAACATGTCGCACTCCAAGCGTATCTCGTGCACCGAGGGCGGCGGCAGCGCGATGGCCAGGGCGACCATGCCCAGCAGCGGAGGCTGCGCCTTGCGCGTGTGCGAGAAGGTGTACTGCGGACGCAGCTTGCAGAGCAGCAGCACCACCTGGAACAGCAGCAAAAAACAAGACAAGCCATCGAAGAGTTAGTGAAAATAGGTCAAAGACTAGCTGCTTAAGAGCTAAGATAGAGAGAGACAGATCGATAGAGAAAGCAGCAGTGAGAGGAGGAAGAATGCACACGTTTGCGCAGTGCAGCAGCGAGCTTTCAGAAGGCCATTGTGGCAAAAAGCTGAATGCTATTATATACAGTTGAGGACAGAATGGGATGATTGATGATGTTGTTGATTGCACTTAGTGACAAGAAGCTGAATGTTATGTATGCAGACCGAATTTGTCGCTTAATGTTTTGAATTGTACTTCGTGACAAGAAGCTGAATGCTACAAGTGATGACTGAATGTGTTTAATTGTTGTTGACTGTTGCGTATGCCATCACAGATAATAAGAGTAATAGAAATGTTCAAGTCATATTGAATACACATTACCATATGCTACATTACTGTCATATGTTATGTAACATAGTATGTATGTATGTGACTGTTGAAAGTTGAGTATACATAACAGATATTGGAATTTCATGAACTGGCTGTTGAGTAATGTGGAATATTAGAGACTTATGGACAACGCTTACATATAAAATGATGTGATAGATTGATTATGAATAAATATATAGTACATATGTATATTTGTGTGATGATATATAGTTTATTAAAGCAGCTATATTTGCTGTTCATCAATGCAATATCAGAATGACTGTGGTCTATCTCCTCTTGGCTCTTGACTGTGTGTTGTGTATATAGATAGATATAGATACATATATGGGATGACCGATATCAGTATAGTATAGTGGCTATATTCGATGCTGATCAATCTAAAATCAGTTTTGCATTGCCTGCTCAAACGAAATGTGGCCGAAAATTGAAAAACTGATTGATAAATGGCGCCTCGAGAGGCGTCGTCAAATCATAAACTAAATGAAATTTTGCTTCATTTGATTTTTTAATTTTAATTTTTTTAATTTTAGGTTGTTTAGAAATTTGTTTTAGTTGCTCTGCATTTTGTTGTACTGATTTCAATTGATACGTACCGAATAGTTCGAGGCCGGATTCTTAACATTTTTACCATTTGTATTGCTACCGCTGCAATTGCTGGTTGCATCGCTCGCCTGTAGATAAGCATTGGGATGGTGATGGTAAAAAATGGCTAACAGACAGCTCTATATATGTGTATGTATATATGTGTGTGTATATTTGTACGTTCAACCAAAGATCGGTTAGTCTACTGCCCCAGCACGTCACGAACCGGACAAACGAATTCGCTAAGTGTTAGAAAGAAAGCTACGAAACCAAAAACAAACTCAAAAGAGAACCAAACTAAGGACTACTACGCTACACTAGGCTACAGGGCTCGGAGTTGAGTTGAGTTCAGTTGGGAGTCAGTGCTTGACGCTTACCCGGTAGCCGGAGGACTTGAAGTGGCAGCCCCGCTTGGTCAGGGTCGACTTCATCCGCACACAGAAGCTGCGATCGTAGCCCTTGTAGCCGCTCGTCGAGGCCTGCGTCATGGAGGCGGCAACTGCAAGAGGAGGATAGAGAGCAGTTTAGCTAAAGTCCAACGGGGCTGCGGTTAGTTGGGCTCTAATTGGTTGGGCTAGTTGGCTAGCCGGACGCCCGGGATACCCAGGTTCTTGGTAGCAACTCGGACTCGACTCACCGTCTGGATTGTTCGTACCGTGTGTGCCGCTGCCGTCGTCCGAGGCGCCCGACGTGGGTGAGGCCAGGCCAGCCGCACCACTGCCGCCGCCGCCGCCAGCTCCCACACTGCCGCCGCCGCCGGCGCCGCCGCTGGTGAGGCTCAGGCCCAGCTGGTCGGCGATTTCCGCATGGTCCGCCTGGTGGATGTAGTCGAATATGCTGCTGCCCGTCATCTCCACCTGCGAGAGCCCCAAATAGATGGACACCGTTTCCGATATGTACAGGAAGCGTCCATCCGCTGCCACCGCCAAAGCGAAGCCATCGAGTGACTGCGGCAGAGCGAAAACAAAATTCAGTTAGCCAAATTTGCATAAAGTTAACGCCAAAGATGGCTGCCCGCATAGCAACCCATATGCCTCTCCCCCTCACTCTCTCTCTCACTCTCTCTATCTCGCTCTTTCGCTTACCTGTAGTATGTGGGTGCCCTGATGTTGCTCGAACAAATCAACCGCGGGACTGCGTCGTATGGCTGCACCTGCAATGGAGAACGAAACGCATGCCAAGTGGCAGAGCGGTTAGCAATTGGCTAAAGGCAAAAACAACATTCCAAAGGTGCTAAGACAAGGTGTGCGAATGACGTAGCTGCACTTACAGGGTATATGGCATATGAATAGTTATAGGTAATATATACTTATTTATAAGTGATAGATGTATAAGATAGAGGTAATATATAGCCAAGCTTAAGCTCCAGCTGGTCTCGCTTTAAGCTAACCTGAAGTGATTCAAGCCAACTGCGACTGAAAGAAGCCCCATTCATGGCACTTAGCTTGGGTTATTTGCCATTCGAAGTGGCCAACAGTGGCCATTGCCACGTCATGCCGTGCTGGCCACGTCAACATTCAGTTATTGTCACGTCAAAGGCATGAGCGAGGTGCTGGAACGAGGGGTGAGGAGGGGGCACAATGGCGGCAATGGCAGCTGGCAGCAAATCGAGTCGAAAAGGTAGACAAGGCACTAAAAAATAATCCAAAATCAATGGGGCGTTATGTATGGCCAAAAGGGGGCCACAAGTGAAAAGATAGAAAGAGAGGGACGGGAAGGGGAAGGGGAAGTGTGACGGGCGTTAGTTCAATTGTATTATTATGCGCAGCTAAAGCCCAGAAGGCAGAGCAACAAGCTGCGGGCAATAAAAACCACTTCAATTTGACCCACAGACAAAAAACGGAACGAGACGAAACGAAATATATATATGTATGTATAAAAATATTATGAAAGCGAGGCGGGGTAAGGTCATTAAAGGCAAAGCTGTTATGGTGGGCCTCAACACCCACGCACAGTGATAGAGAGAGAGAGAGACAGAGAGGGAGAGAGTCACATATGGACAGCGGAAGCGGAAACTGTTTGCCAACTGGGCAACTCGAGGCGAGGCCAAGAAATCGCTGGGGACTCACAGCAGCCGAGTGGAGACGGCAAGAGCAAAGGGAGGGAGGGAGCGAGGGAGGGATGGACAGGCTCAAGGAGCAAGGGAATTGGCATTGGACTAAAGCGATTTGCACTTGTGCGAATTATGACCTGGCTGCTGTCTGAGGGGGTTGCTTGTGGTCGGGCGGTCGGCCTGGCTTGACCACCCATAATCGTAAAATTCTATAATTGAATTAAATAAATATGCTTCGCATGGGCCACAGCTGAGGAAATATTGCAAGAGCTCACATATTTATGACTCGAGTCGAGCTCGACAGCTCTGCCTAGAGCGCTCCGAGTGGGCAATCAAATGATGATGCGAGAATTCAATGAGAATTGCAGGCAAGTCGGAAAAACATTTCAGCATGAAATGAAATTTCAAATGAATATGAATTTAGAATTTAAAATGTATCTGGAATATATTTTATATATGCCTTACACTTCCATATGACATAGTAGCTCTCTGAAGACATGTACACTATGATATTATCGATCTTTATAAACTTGCAACTTAGAGCTCTGCAATAAGGATTCAGAATATTTAGAATAGAATTTCAGGATACTCGACCTTTCCTTCCCTAAGCTCGAATGTATTTCAAGTAGTCTATACTTTGGCCTAAGCAAAGAGACAAACATATTTTGAGGTTAATCAGGGCATTTGCTAGTCCGACAGTCTCAAATAGTTCTAGAGTTATTTCTGTTTAGGGTTTAAGCACGTTCAAGAATCGATTCAAGTTTATCTAACTATAAAATAACAAATCTAGTTTTAGAGCAAAGCCTTTTAAGCAATTTGAATGGCAGCAAATGACAGACAGTTCAGGTGAAAGCTGGCATGACTTGTCTCCATTAGGGTTTGTCATCTATTTTCGAAGTACTTTAACGACTGCCCAGATTTAGAGTGCTTATAGGCTCTTTGGCAGTGCGCTGTCCAATCGGAGTGGCCCGGCGGATTGGCTTGGCCTTCTGGAATTCCACAATGACAGCTATGACACACAGTCATGGCAATAAAAACAAATCAACATATCAAATGGCCAGAGGGAGAGTGAGAGAGCGAGAGGGAGAGAAAAATGGCTGCGCATGCGCAGTAAATAAAATATAAATTGCGCTTAATAGCGATATTTTATGCAAATGGATAACTGACGGCCCCCAAAAAGCCCGTCAAAAGCCCAAAACAAATATATAAAGCCAATAAATTGTTTGGCTTCGGCATTTGTTGTTGTTGCTTATTTTAAGGTGCGCGCGCATATTGTTTGTAATTTTATTTTATTTTCATTTTTTGGTTTTGTTTTCGATTTTCGGTTTTCGGTTTTTGGCATAGAAAAGTTGACAAATCTGTGATTTCACTGTGCCGTTGCGAGGAGACGCCACTGTAAAATGTAGGCAAATGCGTTTCCTGCTTTCGGTTTTTATCGCTCTCTCTCCCTCTCCGTCTCGCTCACGCTCCCTCTCTCACTCGTCTACCTATGTCTTCGCCGCAGCAATGGCGCACAAAATGGCCGCCCACGCTGCCGTACAGTCGCGTATGCAAATGAGCCATGCATGAAATTTCACTTACACTGGTGGCGCAAATAGAGTGCATGCTCGAGTTTGGCAGGGAATTTGATGTCGTAAACGTTTGGAATGGTGTTTGGCGTGAAGTGTGTACTAAAAATAGACAACAGATGGATTCGATACTCACTTTTTAGCTTGCTGCTGCTGGACGCCTCTCGGGTCCATGGCGGATCGCCGTGCCCGGAAAAGTCTCTCAGTTTCAAATAGCTAATGGTCAGTCTTATTATGGAGGCCTTGTCCAGCTGGCTGGTTATGGCTGCTGGCAGCGGCAGCATTTTGGCCAGCTCATAGAACTCGTAGTTCTCCTTGCCGCGCCGCGATCTGGCCGCGTCCCTCGACTTCTCCTTGCGCAGCTCCAGAATGCTGCAAATAAGAAAGGGAAACAGAAGATTAAGAGAAGCTCAACAAAGCCAAGGCAATAAATATTGATGTATTAGGCGGGTGTTAAGTAGACACTGACGAATGGGAAGCTGCGTCTAGGCGAGGCAGGCTACATCCTCCAGGTAGACACACTCCCGCTCCCGCTCCCTCTCACTCTCCCTCTCCCTCTCCCACTCACACCTGTCGTCGCAGTGTCAACTGCTGGCAATTTGTTTGGCTGATGGAATGGTGTCAGAGTCCGAAGCAACAAATTGCCAGCCATTTGTCAGTCTTTCAACGGAACAGACTCTCACGATCTTGCTGCTCTTTGGTTTCTACTGTTCTAGCCGAAGAAAAATTGCCTCGTTTTCTATGCGCAACAGATTTTCCATTGTTGAATGCATCTACCCCAGAGCGAGGAAGAGGGGGAGCGACATGTGTCTCTATCTTTAGCGCTGTGTGTTTAGTGGCAACAAAGGCTGCCTCCTCTTGTGGCAGATGCCGCTGGCCAGATACTCGATTCGATCTCTTTGCGCTGCACACAGTTTTCCATTCAGCAACTGGGCAACGGGCAGCACACAGCCCACAGCCCACAGCCGACTCATGGCACTCCGAGCACTCCGAGCACTCCGAGCACTCAAAGCCAGCCGCTGCTGCTTCTCATATCATTTGGCCCATCATCTTCGCCAGAAACTTGGCTTTAAAGCGTTCATAATTTAAGTTTGTTGTCATCTTTCCTTGTCGTCGCGTTGCGTCGCTTTTCGTCTTTGTTTTTGTTTCGTTTTTGTTTTGTTATTCGTGTTTAAGTGAAATTTCATTCCCTAGCATAGGATCGAGCTTATGCGCATTCAGGCGAGGCTTGGTGCCAGCCTCCTCGTACCCGGAACCCATTGAAGATGGGCAATCAGGGGGTATAATGGGCTTCTGAAAATGCGTGTAACAGGCGGCATGAGTATTCCGAATCTGTGTGACGACGACCTGGCTGGATATAGATCTGTTCAACCGTCGGTCTGCCATGTAGATCATTTAAGTCATCGCATGGATCGTATTATTTTACCAGTATGGCATACGATATAGAGTTTAAGGAAGTAGCTGTTGCATAGGCACCCCTTAACACGAGGGTATTACGCACGAGATCCAAGTGTTTCATGTCATTTTATTCACCAGATTTCACTCTAACTACCGATAGCCATTTCTCTAGGATGCTTTAGCTAGGTCAACAAGTGTGGATCTACATATATTTTCAACAGAAGTTTACACACACACACACATACAGCTTTCTAGATATTCACATATTCAAGAGCTTTATTCCCAACACTAATTATTACGCACTAATTACACCTTTTCAACACTGTTCCTGGTCTCACACTCAACCATGTAAGACTTGGCCACCTTTGGTAGAGTATTTGAAGTTTCCATATGAGCACAGTCCCATTTTCTGGCTCTTCTTCTTCTGCGGGCTGCCTCGCTTTAGCTTTAGCGAGATCTGTTGTTGGTCCGTCTTTCAGTTGCTGTACATTTCGTACATTTTGTGGCCTTTTACATTTATTTTAATGTCTGTGGGGCATCTGTAAATGCGCTCATCACACACACGCACACACACACACACACACATGCGCAGATCTCGAGAGGTAAGTTTCGTGTAAGTAAAAAAAAGAAGCCGCTGTGGATGATGCTTATCGTTGGGGGCACTGCCTCGCTGGGGCTATAAAAATATTTTTGTTGATAATTAAAATGAAAACGGCGTAAAGAGCGCTTCGAACAGAAACCCGTACAACATGCGTCTGCCACGGGCCAAGCCAGTTTTTAACCTCAGCAGCGTCTTTGGGGTTTTTTTAATTAGTTTGTTAAATCTGAGCTTGTTTTGAAATCTGAAGCTCACAGCTTAAGAGTACCTGATGTTTCTTGCTTTCCCGAAAAACTTGCAGTTCAAAGAACTTAACTAGAAATGGAACCAGCCGATTCGCAATTAGCCCCAGAGTGTGAGAACCTGGCTCATTAATCTTGCCTGACTTCAATATCAAATAACGTAATAACCTTTAAATTGCCTCCGCACTAAGGCGGACGAAATTAAATGTCTTTGCAATTTGTCAGGGCTAGAGCAAAATGCCTTGATAAATGATTTTCTGCGATTCGAATTCGCAAAACGAAAAAATTAAAAAAAAAATGAAAATGAGGGAGCTGCGCGGCTATAATTTGCCGTGTAAATTGCATGTCATTAGCGAAATGAGAAAAGGAAGGGAGAGAGAGAGAGCTAGAGGGAGAGAAGGTGAGAGGTTGGGTGAGGGTTGCCTTAGTATGTGTGAGCTTTGAAAGCTTGTCCTTTACAGTCTGATGGATATGCTAAAATTGCCTTAGTATGTGTGAGCTTAGAATCCTATATGCGCCCAATGTTCCATTGAGAGTTGATAAGTAAGTGTCTTAGTATGTGCGAGAAAGCTTGTCATATAAAGCCTCCCTCGATAGAGTTTTCAGGCTTCGCTGATTTGAGCCTTTGTTTCCACTTGATTGGCTGGGAAAGATCGATTAATCGATTTACTTTGGCAACTCCAAATATTGTCATTTGATTAAGACTTTAGGGCGAGCTTAGGCATCTAAGCGGATTACAAGATCTTAGCTGCTGTGGTTGCCAACACAGATTTGCCAAAAATCAAGTCGAGGATCGCGATAAGGGTGGGAAAACTGCGCTGGACTGCCTTTTCTTTGCTTTCGTTTTCCTTTACGGGTTTTCCTTTCACACAAACACACGCACAGAGGAGAGAAGAAAAGGAAAAGTGAAGGATAAGAATGCCTCGCTTCATTGTTTAGGGGCTGTGAGAAGTGCCGTTATGTCTTTATCAGTTTATGTGTTTTTTTTTGTTTGTTGCCAAACACAGCGTGAATAGCTGTAAACGTTAGTCAGCTATCAACTGCCATTATGTAATCAGAATTCGTGGAAAACACAGAAGCAAAGCCAACAAATAAAACTATTCGACAGAGCCATAAAAACGCATCTGGAGTGGCCTCAAATTGGAGCGTGGCCACAGAAGACCCTGATAATAGCCCATTTGAAATGATTTTTGATATTTTGATGTGGATCGAATTGAACCCGTTTAAGATGGCAACATCTTAGCTATATGGCGAATAGAATTGAAAAAAGTCAGTGGAGAATGATTAGGAATCGAGAAAATATTTGATTGGCAACAGCTCTATTTCATACGTGATAGGTAAATGGAGCTATACAAAAACTAGACAGCTAAACTATAATAAATACTTTCATCAAAGTGTACTCTATACACGATATATCATCAGTTATAATACAATGCACAGATGAGAGAGAGAGTCTGAATAGCCCAAAGAAAAGTACAGAAAGACTCAAGATTTAAATGATGAGCAAATAAATAAATTTTGATATGAGACATTGAGGCCTTCGTATTTAATGGACGTGTACGGTTTGTTTGTGTAATAATATGGAATACTGATCAAGTTATTTCAGAGTTCATTCAAAGTTTCTCTGTATTAAACATTGAATTTGTGAGACAGATAAAGTTATTAAACTCAATGAAGAGAATAACTGTGGAGGAGATATATCACACTATTTCCCTACGTCTTCAAGTACCAAAAGAACAACTACTGCACTACATTCACGCGTAGAGTCCCAGTCTCATCGAGAACTTGAGCTTCAATAAGAAATCAGAGAATTCGTTGCACTGGACTTAGAAGACTTTTCCACTCAAGGCACTCAAGTTCACTGTCCATAGGGCATATAGTTGGCATATATTTGTATATGTAATTTGGTCAATTTACCCGGTGTCAACTAACCCTGGTTCGATGGGTTGCTGTTGTCCGTGCATGCCGGGCGCGCCCGGCTGATGCTGGTTGGGCATTTTGTTGTAGGGCGACATGCCGCAGAGGTCCTGCGTGGGCACCATCCAGGAGTGGGTGAACGGCACGGCGGGCATGCCCAAGGAGCCGACCATGTGGCCGCCGGGGTGGCCGGGCGTCGGCTGCCGCTGGTAGCCGGCGTAGTCCATGGCCACGGCCTGGTAGGGCAACATTATAGCACTTGAGTTCAGCTTCACTCTAGCCTCTGGCCCTCTTGCACTTGACTCTTGGCGTTTCTCTTAACTAGCACTGGCACATGTTTGCGATACAGATATATGTAGGTAGAGATGGAGCTGGAGCTGGAGCTGGAGTTGGAGATGGGCACTATTGCACTTGGGGCTTTTCTTTTCTTTTCTTTTCTATTTATTTGTGACACACTTTTCGGGCAGCAGGTCAACGACGCATCCTTTGTCTGTGTTGTCTGGCGGAGCACGCGTACGTGTCGGTTGCTTCCTTCAATTATCCTTCGACCCGCACGTCGCAGCACGCACGTAAAACTAACGTCGAGTGTCGCTCCGTCTCTCAGTCTCGCCGTCCCTCTGTCCTTCCGTCTGTCTGCCTTCGATTGGCATTCAAATTAGCGTGCAATCGACTTGGCGGCCAGTTAATTCGCACGTCACACGCGTTTGGCACGTCAGACGCGTTAGCAGCATCCAACTGAAAGGCTGGACTACGATTGCGATTGGTATTGGGGGCTGTCGGCGCGTTGCGGCCTGCAAGCAAATGGGCGCCAATTACGCACGCACAGGGTGGCTGTCACACACACAAATACACACAGGCTCACACGCCCACACACGAATACACCGACACCGACACGGGTACGGATACGGATACGGCTACAGTTGCACGGCCGGGCAGCGTACGTGAAAACTGCAGCAAAACGGCGTTGAAAGTAACGTAAAAGTTATATGACGATGACGAAGAAGAAGACAACGACTACCACGACGACGACGACGACGGCGAAGACGAGGCAGAATCAGAATCAGAAGCAGGCGTAGCAGCAGCAGCAATCGCTGAAACTGGAGACAACTGCTGAGCGCGCGTTACGAGAGTTGTGTTTACGTAGTACGTCCGTTGCGGGCGACGAATACGTGCAGAATAATTCAGAGTCACGTTCACGTCACGAACAAAACCAAAGTAAGGCAAAAAAAGGCAGCGCTGCCATAGACCCCCTCACACACACACACACACACACACACACAGGCTCACAGTGAGGCACGCACACTGAGTGCAAGAGAGAGTCACGCACACAGCTAGACCATTTTTTGGGGGTGACATCTTTGACTCGACACGAAGCAGCCACGACGAGCAACGAGCGACCAACGAACGTGAGCGAGCAACGGCGCCTGTGTGTGTGTGTGCGCGTGTGTGCGTGTGTGTGTGTGCACCTGACACAGCGCCTGGTCATGTACAGGGCGCACCAGTAGCATTTTAAGCAGCCTCACGCTCCAATTCGCCGCAAGCTCTCTCGCTTCGCCGTCGCTCTACAGCCAGCGCCACTGTGTGGGTGTACTGCCAGCACTCGGCGTGTGTGTGTGTGCGTGCAAATGGGCGGGACGTGACTGCCGTCGAATCGGAATCAACATAGCGCGCATACCAAATGAGCACAGCAATGTGTGCGAGCGAGAGCCCGCCATATCCACTAAGCAAAGCAGCGCAGCTGTCTGTTATGTGTTCTTCACTGTGTGCGTGTGTGTGTGTGTGTGTGTGTGTGTGTGTGTACGTGCAGACGTTGTATTGTAAACTAAAACTGGTTTCGCTTGCTCGCTCGCTCGCACGCACGCGCTGCCACTGGCTGTGGATTACAGTGCGACACGTTGGCTCTTTCTCACTCTTTTATATACTGCTTGGCTGGTATCCCCAGTTTTCGTTGGGGCTGCGTCACGCGCAGCAATTAGTTTACTTCTTTACACATTTGGGAATTTGTTTAGCGGCTCTTTCGGCTGTTTGCCTCTCGCTCACGCCCACTGCCGCTGCGTGCGCTCGTGTGGGAGTTTGTTATGTTGTCTGTCGTTCGCCTCCTCTTCTTTTTCTCCTTCTTCTCCTGCGTCTTCCTTTTCTCTTCGTTTTATGTGTGTTTGTGTATGTGACCAAAATGCCAATGACAAAATGCCAATGGTGGCGCAGGCAGCCCGACTGAGGTAGGGCCTCGCTGCCAGGAGCTGCCCTTCCAGCGTGCGGGTGGGGCACGATACACGACGCACACACACAGGTAGCCAGGACTTTCAGCTTGCCCAGAGAACTGTTTTGGGGGCTGTCGAACCTTTTATTATTCCGCTCTCGCACAGCAGACAGCGGTCGGCTGGGGCCTTGCTTTTGCTTTTGCGCCTGCTTTTTATGCGTTTATAATAATTTTCAAGCAATCCCAGAAATTGTTTAATTTCATCAATGGGCTAACACGCAATGCCTGCCAAAGTCTCGCTCGTCGGCCATTTTGCTTGTTGGGTCAGTCCACTGTGCACACAGTGAAGAGGCGTGCTCGAAGTGTGTGTGTGGTAAACAAGCTATACGATATATAGACTATCCAGGATATATCAGAAAATGTATAGTCCTATAATTAAACTTATTTCTATAGTTGCTTTTCTCTTCAAATCAAGTAAATTGTTTTAATATTTCTCTAGGTTAAAGGAAATCATTAAGCAATCTATAAAATTATTATGGCAATCTCTGTTGATATTGGCTTAGGTAGTTAAGAGAGTCTAATCGCTAAGTGGCGTCACTTTCTCCCATCTCTGACTGGTTATCGATTGTTTTGGCCAGCTCTAATTGGAGCAGCCAATGACTGTCTGGCTCGATTCCCACATCCTCGTTACGTAAGCGCAACGTAACGTAAGTGAAACATGTGTAGAAACGTGATCGATTTCTGGCCAGAGCGAGAGGGAGAGGGGGCGCCAGTGGGGCAGAGTGAGAGTGAGATGGAGTCAATGGCAGACAAGTTGGCGTAGCGAATTCTCCCACAATTACGCGTCGCTGGCGGCAATTGTGAATTTTAAAAAGGAAACGTGCCAAGTGGCGCTGCACTTGAAGCGCGGGGGGCAGGTGGGGGTGGCTCTATGCGTGCGTGTGTGTGTGTGTGTGTTTGTGTTTGGGTGAAGGCGTAGACAATGAATGAGGAACTAAAATTCTGCCTCGCCCACGCTTTCAGCCCGCTCGCCATAAAAATCGAATCGTGAACGTGGCTGCGTTTCCGCTTCCAAAATCCACGTGCAGACAGCGGCCAGACCAAAAGAACATCCAGACAATTGACAATTGGAGCTGCTGCTGCTGCCGCTGCTGCTGCTCTGCTCTGCTGTTGTAGGTCGGAAATTGATGCGTGCGGACGCCTCGAGGACAATGGCCATGGACGTGGACGTGGACGTGGACGTGCAGCGATGCGTGCCCCCACTTTGGAGCCGAGCGAGTGGCTGAGTAAGAGCTGGTGAGTGAGCCGGTGGCATGGCCATATATAAAGGTGCGTGCTTGGCCGAGTGCGTGCTGCGGCTGTTGATGGACCTATTGGACATGAGTTTGAGTTTTTCATTTTGGTTTCGGTTTCGGTTTTGGTTTCGGTTTCGGTTTCGGTTTCAGTTGCTGTTTTGGTTTTTCAAAAATATATATCGCACACACATGAGAGCGAGAGAGAGGGAGAGGTAGAGGTAGAGGGAGAGAGAGAAATGTGTATGCCAGTCAGGAGCCAATTGTTGCATGACTTTATGAATGGGGCCGGCCGGTTCGACGCTGTGGCCGTGGCACGTATGCAAGTGCTTCCCTCTAATCAGTCGGCAGTCGGCAGTCGCACACAGGAAGAGCGCCAAGCCAAGTGGATTGGTCAAGAGAGGCGCCACTTGCCAGTTATCCATCACGTTTTCTCGGACACACGAGGCATCCATTTCAAATAGCCAACGGGGCAGCGTATTGACGGCGCATTGTTTTGGTTTTGCTTCGCTTTTGCGAAAACCAAAACAAAAACAAACGAAGAACGAGGCCTTTGCCATACCTGTATGGGGCGTGATCGATAAAGTTATCGATCGTTGATCATTCGACAGACGATGTTATGAATATCCGTATCAAATGTCGGTTAGTGTCGAGGTGTGAAAGTTATCGATAAGTTAATTGATTAGTAGATTAATTGAGATTCCAAGTGGAGAATGGAACAGAAGACCGTTCTGTCGTAGAATGAGGTTCAGTTCAGCTGCCACTTATTACTAGAGTACCGATAAGCCTATCGATAAGTGTGGTTCAGTCAATACTCGAGTGGCTAAAGGATACAGCCAGCATTTCTAGTTCCAGTTGAGTTCCTCTTGCAGTTGCTGTTGAGGACCCGACCTGGTTGCTTAGAGGAAGCAATAAACTAAGCGCGATCGCTGATCTGTCAAGATGCTCGTCCCACAGGAGAAAGCAATAAAAGTGACACAGGTGATAAAATAACGCAACGAGATGATTCGTTTTCGTTTTTTGGTTCTGTGACTTCGAGTAGCAGAGAAATGCGCGCTATCAGCGTGTAGGATCTGGCAGGCGAGGATTTTATGGCGCTGTGAAAGGTAGCATAACTGTTCTTGGGCCCTGTTACACAATCGAAACACAAAACGATTCATAATTCACAAAAACAAAAACGTAACGAAACAGAAAACAAACCACAAACCCAAACAAACAATTAAGCAATAAAAAGAGAGAGAGAGAGAGAGAGAGGGAGAGATGTGAAATTGGAGACAGTGCTCAGCTCGGGAGCTGAAAGTCAGATTTTAATCACACTGTGCGTGCTTCCGATGAAATACATATATAAATATATATATGGATGTGTGTGAGCCCCTCTGATTAACCACAAAATGTTTGCCTCTGGGACGTAATAATTTTTTTATTTAACGAAATGATGAACTGAGACGAGATCTTGAAGATCTTGAAGATGAAATGAATTAGTTGAAGTGGAAGGATTTGGTTTTGGCTTCGGTTGGGTAGCCTCAGAGTTGCTATAAATCTAAATCTGAGTTGCTATAAATCTATATATGTATGTACATTATATATTGCTTTTGATTATGATAAATTTGCCAAGATGAATCGCTTGAGCAGGATCAGTTCTGTTATAAATCTAAATATGAGTACATATATTAACTTAACATAAAATACGATCCTGCGATTTGATGATATGATGAGCTGCGAAGATCTTTTAAAGATTCTGAATCCGACGATCAAGGCAAATGCTCGGAGTATCAAATGTTAACAATTTACAATATATACAAATACACATAAATGACAATAAGTAAAAAAAAAAAAAATAAAAACACTTATTGATCATTAAGATTCTTGCTCTAATATCTTTATTTTTTTCCCAGTCAGACGTCAATTGATCGCATTCCTCACTTTATGATATTCTCAAAAACAAAATCACCTCTAATTGCTATTATATATCTGTATTATACACAATGTGTTAGCGGATGGATTGATCGATCGAATGTTGATCAGCGATCATTGACTCTGTTGTTGCCTTTTGCCAAACTCCCCGTTAGGCGGGCCATAAATTATTATTGCCTTTTTTCTTCAAGCCAAAAATAAGCTACAGTCAACAAGTGATCCACATCTGAGCCCCGCTCTCTACCCCGCCCTCTTCAGTCTCTGCTGTGCTCCGATCTGTTCATTTCTCGTTCACTTTTCTGGTATTTAGCGAATAATTCGCATGCCGAACCGTCGCAGCGCCGTCGACAGCGGCGACACAAAGTGCGCAGTTGTGATCGGAATTAATAATTAATATTCTTGCACCTACCGAAAGCCAGCAGAGCTCTGCAAAAATCTAGTGCAGCAGAGCGCGCAGCCCGGCAATGCCCACGGCGTTGGCGCTGATGATGAGCAGCGGTCCCTGTCAAGTGCTGCCGCACACTGGGCTGAAGTCGTTCGAAAAAGAGTTGACAAAAGTATCAAAGTGAGGGGAATGAGACTGAAGTGAAAGAAACGAGTGAAAGGAGGCGAGATCTCATATAGAGAGTAGATCTCTTATAGAGAGTAGATAGATAGAAAGTATATCTCTTGTAGAGAGTAGTCGGAATTAGTCTATTGGGTAAGGCAATACTAAATTGAAGATAATTCTATTATAGACTTAATTTAACCAGATCAAGCTACTCTGGGGGATATCATAATATCTTCATTACTTCTAGGGAGTGAATGTAGTATCTTGTGACTTCAGGCAGATTAGACCTACTATATACTCATTATCATTATCATTATCCCTACTACTCATGTCATATTAAACATTCTCATTATCCTTTAGATAATTATTGTCTTTGACCTCATTATCTCTGACATTTCCATTGTCACTATCTTCATTTTTGTCATTATCATTTTCATTAATGGGTTTCATTATAATTTTGGCTCTCAGTATTCGCATTATTATGAGCATTGTCCTAGGTATTCATAACTGTTGAGAAACACTTTCTCGGCTGCCTTATAAATAAGCTTGCGAATCAGTGTGGGCTCAGAGTCAATAGCCCAGAGCCAGCTACATGACCGTGACAGCGAAGCCAACTCGAAGGATGAGCAGGAACAACAAAAGCACAATTTAAGGAAGCAAAGGCCACGCGCGCCCTCCCCTGAGTCGTCACCAAGCTGGGAGCGTCTTGGAGAGTAAAGTGAAGTGCAGATTCGAGTACTGCAGAGAGGGGGGCAAAGGAGAGGGGGGTAAAAGTTTTTGTTTTTGTTTTTGCTCGCTGTGCTCTGCCCTCGACTTTCAGTTTGTCATTTGCGTTGTTCGATTAATTGCAGAAATCAATTTAAGCAATGCAACTTTGCCTCATTGCGGCATTGTTGTCATCGCTCGTTGTTCGCCGTACATTGTTGTCGTTGTCATTGTTGCTGTTGCTGTTGATGTTGCTGTTGCTGCTGATCGATTCATTGGAAATGTGGCTTTGGGGCTGGAATTGGGAATGCCTCCGACTGGGTGCCCAGCTCCCGGTCCGCCTGCTCCCGCCCGCTCAGAGCTGTGCTAATTGCCAGCGAGCTGGAAGCCCGGCTAGAAACTTGCAGACGAGAGTCGAGCTGAGTCGTTTGATGCGTGCAACATCTTCCGGCAACTAGCCATCCACGGCAAAAAGAGTGTGACAACGCGCGACAGCCTCGAGATAAATCCAATTAGTCCGATATTTGTACTTTTTATGTGAGAATTCCCATTAAAAATGTAAAATGTCATAACAACGAGAACAAGACAACAGACAAACAGCAGCAGCGGCAGCAGCGGCAGCAGCAGCGCCGACTGACAGCAGCAGCAAAGCGAACGCTGCCGCCTAGCCGCCATCATAATACCCTACCATGACTAGGCAGACGCTCCACAGTTTGTGAAATCCTCGAGCGAGAGACACAAACAATATTGGCTGAAAGATAATACCCAGATCTTATAAAAACTACAATTCTATGCAACGAGTTCATTGAGAAGTCAATAAGAGGTCTCTGATAAATTTGGGCTTGGTATCGAAAGCCTTTTAAGAGTTATAGCTAATGTAGGTTGGGAATTTATAGAATGTACAAATGTTTTTTGCGCAAGCTAAGAAAATCTCTCTGAAAATGGCTTTTGACAGTCTGAATGATTTCTCATATAGAGATTCCTCAGTGATTTTATGAAGTTTCTCCTCGATCCTCGAGTGTTCACAGGCTGCGGCACATAGCTGGCGCACCTGCAGCTGGGAGATCAACACGTTAATGCTGACAGCAACGGTTCCCGCTAAGCTGCCGGTACAAGCCCGAGTCGGAGCACAAGGAGTCTCAGTCCGAGTTTGAGTATCTCATAGATGCGACATGCGCCTTTGACGTCCGTTGGCGGCGATGCTGGCGACGTCTTCTGGCTGGCATTCAATAATTTTATGCTAACAAATGCGTCGCCAAGTGGCGCTGCTGAGCGAGGAGTCTGGTCGGCAAGGGCAGCGAGGGGAAGGGGCAGGGGCAGGGGAAGGGGTTGGTTGGAGAATCGTTTACGGTAACATTAACACTTACCGCGCATTCACCGAGGACTGTGCAGCGCCGATCTCCTCCATGGACTTTCTGCGAACATAGAAAGAGCAAGATAGTGTGTGTGAGTGAGAGAGAGAGACGGGGCATAGAGATACAGAAACAGAAACAGAAACAGAAACGTTGAATATTCGATTAGTGAGCGCGTTGGGAAAAAGTTGACATTTTCTAAATAAATTAAATTAGCCGATAAATGTGGCCCGCGGCGTGGCAGAAAACTCACCTGTCGCCCCAGCAAAGCGCATCCTCGCGGTATCTGAAATGCACAGAGGAAAAAGAGAAAAACACATTAAACTCTCTAAGTAGGCATGGTCGGTCTTCGGGAAAATCTTTGAAAGAAAGCTGAAAACAAGTTCAGATCTCGATGTGAGCTGGACTTAGTAGAGCTCAGACTTCTCTAGCCTGAAGTCGGAACTACAAAGGAATTGCCAAGTATACAATAGGATTCCCAGCTTCTTAGCTATTTAGCTTACTTTCGGTAACTTGGAAATTAGCTGACAAACCACAGAGTCTAGCATTAGTCCCTCACTCTCTCAGAAATCGAAAGTCGATGGCTTCTTCTTAGTAGTTTCTCAATTTCTCAGCCGCTGGCTTGGCCATCGGCAAGGTCAACAGGAAATTGAAATCGTCTAATAAACAACAATCAGCGGCAAATTGCGCTCACAGCTCTGGCAAGGAGCTGCGCATTATCAGAGCCGCGCTTTATAATCAAGTGCAGCAGGCCAAAAATAAAATTTATTGATTTGTGCCCCACTCAATATTCCCCTCTCTCTCTCTCTCACTCTCACTCTCTCTATCTCTCTCTGTCTGGCTCAGCGCCAGACGATTTTCGTCATACAGCGAACAGCTCGTAAATCGTGGCCCCGCAAAAACCGAAAAGCAGAAAATGGAATAAAAATCGAATCGAGTGTGGCACAAGTTCCTAAAATCTTGCGATCCTCTCAACTTGTCCCGTTTTTTTCTTGTCTCTTGAGCAAATTGTGGCCTGACCCTCAAATGGAACGCATCGAGCGTTGGCACAGTTCGATTCCTGCGAAGGTTCGACTGAGATTCGACGGTTCGATCCGCGACGCGCCACGCCAATTATCCAAATTGTAATAATAAACATAAGTTTTCCCCCTTTTGGTATTCTATGCATATCCTCTTGGTCGGCTCTGTAGTCGGCTTAGGTCAGGTTTAAGGCGTAGGTCAAGTTCTATAAGCAGAAACAATTATCAACCAATTCTCTTCCATAGGGCAATATTTCTTCACTGACTGATGAACGGACAGAAGGACAGGCGGACATAGCTACAACGACTCAGCTAAGACAGAGAGATAGCTATAGGCAGAAAATGGATAATCAAAATCAGTTTAAGAGGAAAACAGACTTCTTTCTCAGTTCTTGCATTCATCTTCTGTTAGACAGCTTTATAAGAGAGATTCTTCCCAATAGGCAAACATTACCAAATAGCATCACAGACTTTTGCTAGCCTTCTTGTCGCCTCTTCCCAAGCACATATCGGCGCTGCCCCTCCCCCAATGTCTTAAACCATGTCAAACAATGTCAACTGCAGCGCTTTACCCATGGCTGCTAGAGACACGTGTTCTCCCTCAACAGCTCAGCAGCTCAGGAGATTCAGAGATCGATCGGTTGATCGATCGATTGCATAGCTGCAATTGCATCTCTAGAGGCAGCTATTTTTAAGAATTATCGAGGGGGAGGCAGCAGGAGTAGCAGGAGCAGCAGCTAACAAAGAGATGTCATTGTCGCCAACAAAAAATAAAGTGGAGAGCAGCCACTGAAAAGTCTCGATAATAACAGATAATTGTGTAGAACATGGCCCAACTATTTTGCCACAAGTACAAGCCAGTAGCAGGAGCTGGAGCAGGAGCAGGAGCTGGAACAGGAGTGCATTGAGTATGTGGCTAAACAGTTGGCCGAGTCGAGGGTCTGGGCAACAAATCAAAGCCTCATCAGCGTTATAAAGTTCAAGTCAATCGATACGAGGAACGAGACTTTCGCAACGTTGTTGTTGTTGTTGTTGTTGTTGTTGTTTTAGCTTGTTTTACTTAGAGCTCGGTCCGTGGCTCTGTCTCCTGGCGAGGCCTGCGAGTCTCTGCCTCCTCCTTCTCCCCCTCCTCCTCCGCGACGTCGTCGTCGTCACTTTGATTGCGTTTCGTGCCCAATTAGTCTCAGAGCACTTGAGTGCGTAAAAACTTGTACCGCACCATAAATAAATTGGCATGAGCAAAACAGGAGTCAGTCAAACAGAGTGAGAGAGAGAGAGAGAGAGTCGGTAGAGCATCTGTAGACGAGTCAACATCATCGTCGTCGTCGTCGTCGTCGTCTTCATCGACAGCTCTGGCAATGTCGCGACGTTGTCGCCAAGCCAAGAGACGCCGCATTGTCAATATATGGCGCTGCCCGGAGGGCAGCTACCAAGTGGAAGGGACACAACTCACAACTCAAATTACATAAGGCCTATCGGCGAGTGACTATTAAGAGGTTGGCCCGGACTGCGCTGGCCCTGCTCAAAGTGCCCATAATTATGGAACATATTTCATAATAATAAGGTGTGTAATCTCCACATTTAACTAGGCTACGAAATGCTGCCGCCAATTAACTGGACGCTCGCCCCCAAACACTGCGGCCGCCCCCTCCCCATTTGGCGTCTCCCATTTATGCACTCGCCGATGGGGACGGGCGATTACTGAAATGTTTCTACATACTTAAAAAGCAATTCCAGTAGTTGTTGTCCGCAGACAGAGGCTGACAGCCCAGTCCGTTTCATATTTCGAGAATGTCTTTATGAGAAGAGACGGTTTCCTCTGCAGCACTGGGGAACGGGCGTGGGTACACCTCAGGGAAGGCTTACATATGCCTGAATAGAGAAGTTGTATGGGATACCAGAGCTTTGTGCATTCCTAGAATATATGATATCCATATGAGACATCTATAGTAATATACGGTCTATATCGCCATCTAAATTTTATTGCAATTTCTTTAGATTTGCTCCACTGTCAGTTGCTCGTGTCGTCTCCTAGTCAGATCAACAGCTCGCATTTAATTTTGAATGATGCTGTCAAAGCGCCCAAAGCGATTTGCGGTCGGACACTGATCAGCACGCGCGCCGCTCCCCTCCGCCCCATTGACAGTGCTCCAGCTCCACCTCCACCTGCCCGTCCCTCTCTATCTATCTCTCTCGCCTGGCTGCATCTAGCACTATTGATTGTGCCCAAAAGAGTTGGAGATGCCAGCGATCTGTCGTAATGTCGCGTATCCACTTTGTGGCTGCGGTAGCCGTGCTCGATTATTTATATTAAAGTTGAAAATAGTTGGGGAATAGTCAACAGGGAATGAGAGAGAGAGAGAGGGGAAGAGAGGGGACTGGGCAAGTGCTAAGTGGCAGATCGAAGATCTTGCGCTGTGCAGAGCTACAAGAAATTGAGGGTTCGTCACAGTCTGCGCTCATATTGGGGCGTTTATTTCTGCTTAATTTTATTTTAACAATTTCGCTGGGCTGTGCTTGATTTTTTTTATCTCTCTCATATATATTATTTTGCTGCTTCCTCTTTCAAGTAATTTTTGTTGTTGTTGTTGTTGTTTTTTCTTGCGTTTCTGTTCGATCTCTTGGCCTTAATATCAAATTTTCGCTCTAAATTCCGCTGATCAATGATTGCCTTTGCCGTTGCCTCTTCCTGCAAGGAGGGCTCTGCTCCTGCCCGTCTCCCTCTCCACCTCTGCCGCTGCCGCTGCCGCTGTCTCTGTCGGTCGTTTGGTCTTTTTTGAAGTCGAAGTCTGTTGACTGACGAACTGTTCGACTGATCGACTCGCAACGATCATCGACCGATCGACCGCCTGTCTTCTTACCGACCTTGCGGTGTTCTTCTTCTTTTCGTTTCTTATTTTATTTTATTTTATTTTTTGTGCCTTGTCGGCAGGGATTCCAACAATTTCGAAACTTCTCATACATATTTATAAGTTGGCAAAGTTTTACGAAAAGCGTAAAGCTCTGCCCACAACTCTGCCTCAGCGAATACCCTAGCTGAGCAGGAGTCCTTGTATCATTTGACATAGAATTTGACTGATGATTGAAGCTGATTGATTGATACTAAACAACTCATATAACAATAATGCTAGATTGAAACACAATATATGGACCATCAATCAATTGACTTACTGATTGATGGAAGAGTGATGGAGACTGACTGCATCTACCACATCTACATCTGCTTTGGTTGACTAGTGATTGAATGATTGTGGAAGAGTCCTGCTTACAGCTGCCTTCTGATATCTGATTAGGGCCTAAGACTTGAGAGTATCTCAAGTTCGCGTCCTTCTATGCAGGGCTCAGTTTTTAGCTTGTTTTCTCTCAAACTTGCGGCTTGTTTTTGGGTACTCAAAATTTATCTCAATTATTTGATCGCTGCTGAGACGTTTGAAGGCAGACAAAAGCCAGGATGCAGCAGACAGCTGTAACTGCAAGTCTCTCTTTCTCTATATATTCCTCTCTATCTCTCTCTTTCTCTGTCTGTTGTGCGTTCAATCGATTTATGAATCAGAGCTAATCACAGCACAAGGCATTTGGTATTCCAAGCAGGGATTTGTACTTTTGCACTCTGGGTGTGTGCGTTGGGCCCTGTTTGCAGTTAGAAAAACTGCAACTGTTCGCCAGCTGGTCGCACCTGAGCTGGTAAAGTCGCCAGGTGGAAGGTGGGAGGCAGCCAAGGGCCAGCCCTGGCACTGGCATTGGCTCATGTGCTGTGTATGTATGTGTATGTGTGTGTATGTGTGTGTGTGTGCCGTTTAATCATTGTTATTGTAACATGGCATGAATTTCAATTAATTTTACGCGCTACCAGAAGACAACAACCACAACAGCAGCAGCAACAGCAACAATGAGGAAGAGGAGCAGCAGTAGGAGCTGCTGGCTAGGGGGTTTGGCAGCTCTGTTTGCCAGTTGTTGGCATCGTCATCGCTTGGCGTTGATGAAATTGTTGGCTCACTTTGAATTCGCCGGCAGCAAGGACATCAGAGTCCCCCTCCCCATCTCCATCTCCATCTCCATCTCTTTCGGCTGTGTGTGCCCGTGTAATAGCTTTATGCCTGGCGGCTGTGTGAACATCAAGCTCATCAAGCAACAACCGCCATGCAGCACAAACAACGACAACAACAACAACAACAGCTACAACTACAACACTTGAAGCTGAGACTGTAATTTACTCCACTTGGCGTTCAACCTGCAAGACGAAGCCTTTGCCAGCCTCTGGCGGAGTGGGTGGAGTGCTCATATCTCTGCCTCTACTCTTGCCTCTACCTCTACCTCTACCGCCTTCTCTTTCTGCCGCCTCGTTTTCGGCTTTGACTTTGGTCTTTTGGCGGCAAAGTCAATTTCAGCTCTCGCCTGCGCCTTCTTCAGCATCTTGGGCAACTCTTGCGCTTCATTTACATAATTTAATTGAATGTGACGTGGGCTGTGCCCCAGCCTGGAGCCCCCGAGCAACTGAGTCGCCGTGCACTTGAAGTTTTGCAAGTGTAGCGGGTAATGCATTTGGGGTGGGGCCAGCATAACACCTTTGAGCAAAGGCTTACAGCCAGCGATCGGCAGGAGCGAGTGACGTAGTCTAAGGCCTAAGGACTTGTTGCGACTCGGGAGCAAGTAGTTGCATACGAGCCATAATCAGGTATTGAGATGGATGTCAAACTCAACGTAAAGATGACAGTTACAAGGGAGGGACAGTTGTCAAAGGGACTCTACTCAGGCAAACTCCTTAGCTTCCTTTAGTCTCCGCAGCAGTTGCAGAAGCTCAAGCCAGCATAGCCTTGCTCTGGCTCAAGAAACTTCGCTCCTCGAGCATATTTGCTCACAAATAGGTTTTTAATTCCTTGCACAGAATGGATTTGCTACGCTGTGCCTAAGGTCAGACCCTCCGTAAGGTTGATGGCCATTGCTGCTGCTGTTCCCATGTAAAAATACCTATATATAAATATGCCCCCCTTGGACTCCCGGGAAACCTCATTTCGCGAGCTTCCAACATAATCGCAATCATAATCTGCCGCATTTTATTTCATTTTCTCGCGTTGAGCTGTTTCTTTTGTTCGGTTTCATTTTGCTCTTTATGCTTTGCTGCAATTTCTTAATGGCCGCAATGCACTAGCCCCGGCGACCTGCCCCCCGCTGCCACTGCTGGATGAGTTGCAGCTCCGCCAATCACGTTCGAAATATAAATTGTGGAAATGATGGTTTTTCACTACAGTTAGGTGGGGTCTCCAGCGGGATGTGGGGCGGGGTCCGTGGAGGGGTCTAGTGGCCAGGCGACCTCGAAACCGCAAAGACGCTGACCGAGCAGTTTCTTCATCTCCTCTGCCGTTTTTTGGGGGCAACGCCGTGGAAAATTGTGCGGATCGCTTTGCGGAATGAAAATGCGGTTCGTGCTGCCGCCACGAAGAGGAGTCGCGGCTTTAATGAAAAACAAACGTAGCAGCAATTTTCCAGTTAGAACATATATATCTATATATATTCGTGAATATATCTGTGGCTGTTGCAGTTGCCCTGCATTTCGCTGAGTGTAATTTTTAATGTGCAGCTTTAACGAATTGCGCAAAAGGAGGAAAAATACAACAGCAACAGAGCCGAATGAAAATAATGGGAAAAGAAGACCGAAAACTCAAGCTCGAGCTGAAATTGAGCTAGGCGCTGTAGCCAGCAGAGGGCCAGGAGGGAGACAGGTGGGGGGCAGGTGGGGCGGCGGCTGCAGCTACAACAATCACAGTTTAGATTTCTGTTACCCCCCCCTCAACCCTCGACCGTGGATCGTCCAGCGTCGAGCGCTTGTTGCTTTTAATATGACTTTGGCTGCTTTTCGTATGTCTTCGCCAATATTCGCCAAGGTAATAACTCAGGTGATTATAGTAATTATGCGTTCTGACGCGATCCAGCCACGGATAACGCTATTCCGATATAATTGAAAAATGCTGATAGACGCTGATTGTCCGTGTGTTGGGGACGGACTACAAGCCGCGCTCTCCCATCCATCCGTCCGTCCGTCTGTTCGACTGGTAGCCAACTTTGTCTGCCCTGTCTTTCATCTCGTCGAGCTGAGCAGCTTCGTCTCGGTTCTCTGGGCACTGGGCTTAAGAGTTAATGGACGCGCCACCAATCACAGTTCATGAATTACATTGCCAACGCCATATTGTTGTGGGAATATCAGCTCTCCCTCCCTCTCTCTCTCTCTCACTCACTCACTCACACTCTGTGCTAGCGGCAAAAGGTTCTTTGATGCCGATTTCATTTTTCGATATTGAAAATAACCATGCATTACCTTAGCCTGAACCTTGTGAACCAGCTGCTAAAGCTCAGCTCGATTCGCTCATATCGTGACAATCGCTCACTCCAGTAATAACCCCCTCTTTCCCCGCCCCCTGCCCCCTACCCGTTCTCTTTCAATCTGTCTCGTTCTGTTGTGGAAAGTGTTATTGTCACGTAAATTCAATTAGTTTAATTATGAGTTTCAGCCTTGTTGGCACCTCTGTAACGGACCTGCCCGAACGCCTCCTGCTTAGCCCAGTTAACTCAGCGCAAAAATGATTTTTGGGCAACTTTTTTAATGAAAATCTTATTTGGGCCCATTTCTTGTGGCTCAAATTGGGTGGTTCACTTAGTGGTCGCCGCAATTGCCGTGAGTGGCTCTCGAGCGAATCGTTTGTGGGTGAAATAAGTTGAGAGTCACGATATCGTCAGCCAACTGGGGCCGAGTGAATGCTTCGAGTTAATTAAAATGATTTATAAACTGCAAAACTGATCGATTCGACTGGCTGATTGGCAGCCAGTATGACTGACCAGTAGATACCCTGTATGTGGGAGCAGGCCAAAGTCTGCTTAGCTGAGACCTGAGATTGGGTAGAGTCTAGGCCTGGTTGGTCTATTGGAAAGTATGTATGGGAATAGATTCTCTTATCAGTCAAAATGAAATCTAGAAAGCCCTTTATATACAAAGCAAGCAAGAAAAGAAGGAGGGATAGATCCACTTCACATATCATGCGGATTCCTTTCTTCTTTCCTTTGTACATCCAGACATGAACATCAGAAGCATTGCTCCATATTGGTGTTTACTAAATTCATAATCAATTCCAATTGCTCCAAATTGAGAAAGGCTTAAGCTATAGCTAGAAAGTAATATCGATCTTCAGCTGAACAGCAAATTGAGAAAGCTTGAGGAAATTTCTCTTCTGCTCTTCTATTCCAGCGATCAATGTATTTATGATTATCTCAATAGATCGAAGACTGCTCAGATTAACCTCATGTCAAATATAATTAAATTCTATCATTGTATATACTTATATACCTATATCCCTCTCCCTGCTAGGTACACCTCCCACAGGTGTATTTCATGCAGTCGTTGCCTTTGCGAGCTACCCTCATCAATTTGACGCTCATCTAGTTGCAATTGGCGCTCATTTGTCTCTCTCTCTCTCAGCTGGCGCACACAGGGCTGCAGTGGGGAGTTATTATGTAGAGCATCCATTATTTATGTATTCGTATGGAATAGACATTAAGTGGCGTCATTTGCCATGTGCAATGCAGGTAAATTTCATTGGCAGGATAATTTGAATATGGCAACGCCTCCAGAACAAAGAGCAGGCGACAAACGCCTCTATATACATATGTGTGTGTGTGTGTGTGTATATATATAGCGTATCCATGCTGCGTCGCTATTTACCTATAGTAGGGAAATCCCTGGGGCACATGCAAATCCATGGGCATGCCGCCTCCTGCTGCCGCCGCCGCCGCCAGATGATGATGATGATGGTGGGAATGCGTGTGTGGATGCGGATGCGAGTGATGATGGTGTGGATGCGAGTGCGGATGCGAGTGCGGATGGCCGTGCATCGGATGCGTGTGATGGGCCGCCGCCACATTCTGGACATGCGCCGCAGCCGCTGCAGCCGCAAAGCCCGCGTCGGAGGCCATCGAGTGGTGGCCGAGCACCGCGGCCCACGGCGAGGCGACAAATCCGCTGCCATGGTGCTCCATGGCACTATATAAATCTCTCTTTCGATATACTCTCTCTATATATATTTATATAGAGCTATCTATCTATCTATCTATATATGTATGTATGTGTGCGTGTGTGCGGGTATATAGCTTTTATTTATCTTTGATTTGATGTCGCACTCTGTGGCACGCCAAGATGGCGGCCATTATTTACCGTTAACGCGCATGGCCGCGGCGACGGCGAAGGAATTACGTACGTACGAGCAGCCGAACCGACGGCGAATTCGCCAAAAAACAAACGCGCACACACACACCGATACACCGATACACTGAGTAGATGCACACACACAGAAATAACAATACACTTGCAGTAAATCGCAGCTAAAGGACATCCGACGGCTAAGCGGACGGGATATAAACGTGGACGTTGGCAAGGATAAGCGCGCGCTCTCAGCTGCCAGCTCGGCTCCGTTGGGCTTTCGCACGTTTTTGGTCCGCGTTCACCTCTGCACGGCACGAAAATTGGCGATAAACTATCGCCTCGCATCAGGAAACATGGTCGCTGGGTCGCTTGGACGTTTGCTCACTCGCTGGCTGGCTGGCTGGCTGGTGGTTGGCTGCCTCTGCCTCTGCCACAGTCTCTGAGCCTCTCTTCATCAACATCATCATCATGAGCATCATCATCTCTGGCTGCAACTATTGCTGCTGCTGCTGCTGTTGCTGTTGCTGCTGCTGTTGCTGCTGCATGCTGCAAATGGTGGTGGAGCAGGTTTTTTGCTCTGTGTCTGTGTGTGTGTGTGTGTGTGTGTGTGTGAGTGTGAGTGGAGCCCCCAGTGAGCGCAGCCAACTGCTTTGGAGAGCAATCGCAGGCGGGCCCCGCTGCGTCGAGGTCGACAGCGGCAGCAGCAGCAGCAGCAACAGCATCCACACACACACACACACACATACACACTGGGACACTCTTGACTGCCTTTTTGGCTTTGTTTATTGTTTTTGCGCTTTTGCTGTTTTTGCCATCAAAGTGTTGCACAAATCGGCAGACACTCTCCCGACAACAACAACAGCAACAACAGCAGCAGCAGCAACGGCAACAACAGTTGCTGAGCGGCGGCCCCAAAGCACCAACAAAAACAACACTTGCCACATGTTTATGGCCATACGAAACAACAGCAACAATAACAACAGCAACAACAACAACAGTTGCTGCTGCTACAATAGCAACAACAACAACAGCAACAACATCAGCTTAATCGTCTTCGCAGCTTCTCACCTCTTGCCCCCCGCTTTCTACACATATGCGTTCTCTCACACTCTCTCTCGCTCTCTCTCTCTCTCTCTCTCTCTTTCTGTAGTCTCTCAGGTAGTCGCTGCTGCTGCTGCTGGCGGCATCCTCTGGAGATTTCGCTGCTCGGAACAACATTGAGTTGTGTTCCGTGCGATAAGCAAACCTACTGAGGGAGTCATTTGTGCCTGGGCAACAGCAATTGTTGCCGTTGTGTGTTGTTGTTGTTTGTTGTTGTTGTTGCTGTTGCTGGCGTGCGAATTGCATTGATATTTAATGGCAGCTTTGTTCAATTGTTCAATATCTTAATAAAAATATTGGCCGAGACTTTGCGAGCTTTTGCGCCACTTTTGTTATTGCGGCTATGAAATGTTTACGGCTCTGCATGGGCGAGTCGAGGATTTCAGCTGAGATAATGTATGTGCTCTCATATATATTGTATTGGGGTATGTGAATTGGGGAATGTGGGAATTTCAGCTCGAGTAATGTATGTGGTCTGACGGACATTCGAGTTGAACTTGCCAGATATACAAATAGATATTTTAAGGGGCCGTGCGATAATAATAATAAATCTAAATAAAATTCTGTTAACTTTTGCTTACTTGAGTTGATCTTTAATGATTTAAAGAAAAACAGTCGAAGACCTTTTTTCATTTCATATGTTCATATTTCATATTAGGTAGAGTATATTGCAGAGGAATAGATCTTAAACTAGTCTCTTTATATATGTACATTAAAAAACATGTACATATACATATATGCATATAATTTGATTACTTTAATGCAGACTCAAAGCTCCAACTGGAATAGGGATCTAGTCCTCGCTAAACTAAAAATTGTATAGATTATATGAACTGATAGAGTTATGCTGATAGAATCCTAAACTGCCACTAGCATATAATCAATCTTTCAATAGGTGGGCTGTTGGTTTAAGATTCCTGCACAAAAGAACTAAAATACTCAAGCTTTTCAGCCTTACACCTCACCAACTCACTGTTCTATTAGTAGCCATTCTAGCCCTTTATTGTAATTGTATGCGTGTTATCCAGGAAATTTCTATAGTCTGCAAGTCCATGATAAATTGTCGTCAAGATATATCAATACATATTAATCAACATATCATAGATTTCCTGCTTACCTTAACTTCCCTTATCTATTCTAGATATCAAGAACTGTTCGTTCTTGACTTCTTCTGTCCGCTATTAAGAATTCAGCTTTTCATCTTCACTCTACTTGTTCGCTCTTCATTTGCCAACAGAAATGCTTTACAATATAAAATGTGTTTTCAGTCATGTCCAGAGTCCTCAGCTCCTCAGGCGATTCCCATAGATCTGCTTGATCATTTAAATGCATATTCTATTGTTTGCACAAAGCCATGCGAAGATGCCAGATTCCGGCTCTCGGCTCGTTGGCTTCCAGCGCTGGGCAATCGGCTGACAACTTAGTTAAATAAGGCGCCACCTGTCAAGTCATTTTCAATAAAATAAATTCGTGATTACACGACAATATCGTCGACGAGAAATCGAAAAGATCAGCAGCGCACAACAATAACAAAAGACTCCCACGGGGAACGTTCAAGCCCGGTCTCTGAATCAGCAGCAGCAGCAGCAGCACTCGGCAGCAGCACTCGGCTGTGGCTGTGGTTGCTGCTGCTGCTGCTGCAGCTGCTGTGGCACGGCAATCGCACACACGACTTGAGCTGAGGTCCAGAATCCTTGGCACACACTCTCATACACACACACAGACACACACACGCACACTTGGTAAGAGCTTTGGAGCTGAAAACTTCTGAATCGCAGTCGTGCAGGGTCAACGTCAATACTGAATGTCTGTCTGTCCGCTTGTCTTACCCTCCGCCAGTCCGCCTGTCCGCCTGTTCGCCTGTCCGTCGTCCCGCTGCTGTCCCACTGTCCGCGCTTGTTTACAGTGTGCAAAAATCATTTAGACAAGTTGACAAAAGCTCGTTTGGAACGTGAGTAACATGACTCGGCCTGCGGCTCAGCTCAACTCGACTCGAGTCGCCTCTCCTCGCCTCGCCCCTCCCTGCCTTGACTTGCTGGATTTTGCCTTTTGGCATAGCTGCTTGGCTGGCTCTCTGACACAGTCGTTCGACTGTGGGGCTGTTTGGTCTGTTTGGGTCTTAATTCTAAACATGGCAAATGTGTAGTTGGAGCGTGCTGCCGCTGCGCCCCAGAGCACAAAATGAGGCCTTGCCCCCAGCATCCGAATCGTTGCTGACCTTTTCATTGTAATCCAAATGACATCTGCTTAGGCTGCTCGCTGCGCCTGGCCTTTGTAGGAGCACTCGCAAATGCCGGATTGCAGCTGTGATTAAGCAATTAAAGAACGTTCGGAAGGTGTTTGAGAGGCACTGGGAGAGTCGATCAGAGAGACGCAGTGAGTGCATTAATATAGATCTGATTGGGAGCTGAAGGTAATCTGCGGAAGAACTGTAAGTTGAGCAGTTCATGATTTTAGACTACTTTTTTCCTCTTTTTCCTGTCTTTTCCTATATCTTTCCTTTACGACCCTTGCTCTGTGAGTCTCTCTTACTCAATCTTCTTATATATATATATATATATATATATATATATATATATATATATATATATCTACACTCATTGTATACTTTTCTTTTTGCCTGCTAAACTGTATCCTGGTAATGTTCTAAATACCTTCAACCTAAAGAATATGAGCCTTCAATGATACCTCTTGTTTTATAGGCTGAATTAACAACATATTTCTAAAGGAACTTTTTCGGATATTTTACTCAATTAGAGAGACATAATTGTGGACATGTTTCTATCCTTACTATTATATAATGGAATATATATTGAGTTTATTATGCAGTATGTACATATATATATATATCAAGCTTAGGCTCTTCTTGTTGTATATATAATACCAATACCAATAGAGAACTATTCCGTGAGCAGCTAAGCAGCTTTATGTCGAAGAAGCCACACAAAGCTAGTCAATTTATATACCACACACTTCAACACATACGTATATATCTATATGTATATACTAGATACTAGATACTATATACATAATGCATTCTGGCATATCGGCAGTCGCTGTGCGAGGAGCGACGCTCAAAATATGTGCTAAAAAGTACACAAAAACTTCTCGAATGGGATATTTGCTGGGAACTTTGGCAGAGTCGCGCGTGGCACGTGATGTGCATGCGGCATGCGGCATGTGGCATGCGGCAAGTGGCAACTGGCAAGTGGAAAGCTAAGAGCTGGATTACAATTTGCCGTGAGCCAAAGGTGACTTTGTCTCTTTGACTATTGATTTTCTCGCCACATTTTAATGAAATTTTCGCACAATTTTTAATTTATATAAAATTTAAAGAAAACAAAGAAACAAAAAGAAGAAAAAAAAAACTTTGTTGCGCACTTGATTTATGCAGCTGGCATTGACAGCTTTATCTTTGGGATCAGAATGTGCAGTTACGAGAGACCTTACCTTGCCTGATTGATTCGCTGAAAGTCGAATGGAAATTATAAAGTCAGACGGACGGACGGACAGACAGAGAGACAGAGAGACAGACAGGCGGACAGATATATAAACAAATAAGCCGAGTCGCGGCTTTAACGAGCTAACCGTTGCTTCGCAGTTGGCTGGGGCCTTACGTGCCTATCATATTAAGCACTGGATAATACTCGATTACTCTCGGTACACTCTCTATACTACCCGGTACTCGGGCACTGCGTTTGCCCCGAGCTGGGCCTACGGACAATTTTTGTTTTTGGTAGCTGCTGTCGTGCATTCCAAACGACCCTCGCCTCGCCAAGACACTTGGCGACCGAAATCAAATGTATAAGCGAAACAAAACGAAACGAAACGAGACGACAGACAGAGAGGAAAAATCAAATTCGTAGAATTCGTCGATATTTATGAGTTTGTGCCGGGATTTGCATAACTGGGTCTCCGACATACCTTACATGCTTAATTTCCAAGAGGCCGAAGCCAAAGTCAGAGTCAGAGCCAAAGCCGAGGCCGCGGCCGAGAAACTTTCGAAAAGAAATGCGTCTAAGGGATGCAGCGGAAGTGGCGGACTCAACGCGAGTCGCAGGCTCGCATCCCGATATTGATTTCCTGCAACGCTGATGAGTACGTGACGCGCCTGTTAACGCTGCCTCTGCCACTGACCAGACTCCGGCCTGGCCTCGGTCTCAGGTAGCCGCTGCTCAGGTGTTGTATGCAAAAGTCGCATTTGCGGAACGTGTGAACAGTTTTTAGCAATTAACTAGGGCCCCCAAGACACTCAGCCAAGACACTGTCTCCCTCCCTCTCTCCCTCTCTCTCGCTCTCTCTCGCTCACTCTGTTTTCGTGCGGCGTCATGCAGTCTGGCCCCGTGGGGTGTTTGAATGCAGAGCGGCGTGCGCCAAAGCGCAAAACATTCATCCTAATTGGCGTTCAATCTGCGCATCCCGCCTGCCATTTGCATGCACGCGATGCTGCTCCACCGCCGCGGCCACGTTCTCGCATTCCAGCACAGTGGGCTGAAGCAGCTGCAATGCGTTTGCTCCTCAACTGAACCAAGAGGAGGAAGCTCACTTAGAAGAGAGAGAGCCTTAGTTGAATGGCTTATGAACTGTAAACTACTCTATATATCATCTTCTTCTGTCTTGTTGTCTTGTTTAGTCATCTTTCTGTTGGCATGTCAGCCAGTTAAGTTTCCCTTGGAATAGTTTCAATATCAACCTATTTAGCCATAGAACATTATTTAGTCACATGCACACACGTATGTATATTAAGCCCTCCATTACAGCAAGTTTTATTGTCCACATTTCGTTAACATTTGTGCCACTGTTAACAGTTGGTAACATTTCGTAGCTCGTAATGTTTGCAATGTTTGCGCAACTAATTAACATTTTTAATGGGGAATCCTTGTAAGACGCTGCGGATGGCAGGGGGAATCTTGAGAGTCGCCTCGGAGCGTGTGTTTGTTGTTGTGTCTAAAGGATTTTCGGGCCGTGGCTTTGGCTTTGGCTTTGGCGTTGGCTAAATGTCAAATGTTTTTGTTTTTATTTAATTTAGATTCATGCCGCCTGATAATTTATGCGGCTGTTCTCTCTCCTCCTCCCTTCCCCTCCTCACTCTCCATCCATCTCTCTCTCTGCAGTTTCCGCCCGCGGCTTTACCTTTGCTGCTGCTGCTGCTGCTTCAGCTGCTGCTGCTGCTGCTTCTGCCGTTGCCGTTGCCTTTGCATGTCCGACGGCGCTTTTGATTTAGGGTTGTCATCTGCTCGTAAAGCGGGCGCGCTTTTGTAGATAACAGATCTAGCGACGAGCGCGGCAACTTTCATGAAACTTTAGCAACCGGAGCTTCAGACACTTCCCAGGGTCTGCGGCCTGCCTGCGCCTCTCCTCCTCTCTGCTCTCTGCTCTCTGCCCTCTGTCCTTATATCCATAATAAGCTGCGATCTCCAACGGTTGCGGTCGCTGTTTGTAATAGAGAAATATATCACTCGGCGTAATGCTCGTATTTGGACAGCTCGATCCTTATCGTCGCAACACAATCGTCCGTCCGTCGTCCGTCGTCCGTTGTCCGTTGTCCCTCTGTCCGTCCGCAGTCGACGTCTGCCTGCAAGGTGTCCTTTTTGGCCTTGGTTTTTACAGTTATCTCGGCCGAGATTCACTTTCTAGTGAAAGCAAAATGGAAGGCCAATAATGTCATAAATTTCATAAAGTGTCAAAAGGAACACCTGAAACGGACGCCGGAGTCCTGCTCATAGGGGCGTTCGTCCTTTATCGAGCTGCAATCGGAACGGGATTTCTGTTGAGCAAGATAAACGGTTTTTTATTTGGCTGGGATAACACTAGTTTTTAATAGATTTTACGACGGGGCTCGAGAGCCATATACTTTTTGAGTGAGGGCTTCCCAAAGTCATTCCCACTTGGGTGTGAAGTGAAATTAAAAAGTGAATAAAAATGATGATATATGAAGAGTGCAAGATTTGTATTGCATGGGAAGAAAGAAAAGGTCCTTCAGGCTCTTACGATGTACACTCAACTCTAGGAAAACCCTATAAAAATACCAGTACTGAATCACGCCTCACTCACAATCGGAAATAGAAATAGAGATGCTCTGCAAACCTTCTCTTTTATGGATTCTTCTTATCTTTGTTTATTTATTTCGATGTCTGCCACCCTCGCATTTGCAATTCACATGCAACTCAATATCTAATCAATATCTAATCATTTCTTCTTCTTCATGCTTACCTCTTCACCCGAGTTCATCGGGTTCATTGACCACATTGTGGACACTCCTCTTAACAAATACCTGTTAATAATTCATGACTGTTTTATGCGCCTCTGGCCAAGCACCGCAAATAAACTGAAGTCGCAATTTCCATTTTATTTTTATGATCGATGAAATTCCCAGTTCGAGCATATAAACCGAAACCGAGACTGGTCAATTGTGAATGGCCGAACGGCAAATAACAGCAAATGAGATGGAGTCAGCAACTGCCACAGAGTTATCGGTGGACGAGGCACAACAACCCTTAACCCGCCTTGCGCGCCAAACTCGAGCTGGAGCTCTCCATACTCCAAGTATTCCAATGCATTCAGCCATATCTCACTCAACTGGTTTTTCATTCACATCATTCTAAGATCCACTTAGCGTGCAAATTGTTTGGTTAGTTAGCCTAACAATTTAATAAGCAGCTACAGCCACAAACAGAGACAGAGACAGAGATAGAGAGAGAGAGCGAGAAGGAGGGAGAGACAGAGAGAAACCCCCCACAAATTGAGTTATTAAAAGATTCTTTCAATTTTTCGTGTGCTACGCTTTTAATTCAATCAAACGGGTTCGTGGTTACTTTTTTGAGAATCGGAGAGGGGGGCGGTCCATGGTCTGGCGCCGCGTTAATTAAAATGCAATCAGCGTCACGAATACTAATGAAATATATTCGCAACGAGCAACGAGAGTACCGACCGAGAGTACCTTGTATGTAGATGCGAATAACTCAATTTTTCACATATTGCCAAAGAGACAACGACTGAGACAGCTGATAAAGAGAGGACGGAGAGGGGAGAGAGGGCGTTAGAGATAGAGTTTGTGGCAATTGCCAGACTCCAGTTAACGATTGTTCGACTATTCGGCATAATTTTATGCCCAAGCTTTTGTTTTGGTACAATTGAGTGTTTAGAGTATACGTGAAAGATATACCCTGTAATTTGTTAATCGAGTATATACATTATAATTGTTAATCAGTAATAAGAAAATCCTTAATCTGAAGAACTGTATGACAAAATTGGAACCTTTCTCCTCATTTTCCCACATGCAGTTTCTCATACTCTCATTCTACCCCAGCTACAAGCTGCGAGCTAGACAGATTTATATGGATTTTTAGCATCAGTCAACATTGCAGTCCAGTTCGATTTGTATAGAGCCTTAACCCAGGCAACGTCCCAGTCTTCCACTTCATTAGACTTCACTTCATGTAGCAGCGCCCGGGGCCCAGAAGCTGCTCAGGAAGCAAATTACCTTCACTTGTGTGCGCGCTGCGAGGCCGCAGGCTCAAATGCTCATATGAGTTTTCTTTGATTCGAAAAGGGTCAAGGGTCAATCAAAGCAAGCGGCGATGGAAATTAAATTGGGCAAAAGTTAAAGCAGGCCGTTGCCCCAATCTGGCCAATGCTGGAGCAGTTATCTCCAGAGATTAGACGAGTGGGAATAGCTCGTTGTGGATTCGCCAGGCGCTGCAGACGTCAAAGCTCGACATATGCAAATTTATAGCGAACAGAAGCCAAGACGAAGGCTCATGTTATATTAATACACTCTCTCTTTGGCCCTCTCTCTCGTTGACTGTCTCTCTCTCTCATAAATCATAGTTTAAAATAATTCAAGAGCTGCTTACTGCGTTGTCCCTACCATCAAGCTAAGCTGCCGCTAAGGGCCGAGATCACGATTTGCATATTATGCGAACAATTTGCAAGAAGTTGAGCAATAAAACTAATCTGCCATCTAAATGACCCCCCGGGCACGGTCCACTGACTTTTGTTTACCACTGTGCGAGTGAGAGGGAGCATCACAAGGCAGGCAAACGCAAGTCGCTTCACAGTAGCCACAAATCAGAGTTGGATTCCGATAAATAAACTCAGTCCCACTTCGGCTGCGGTTGGACGACTATTTAAATTAATTATTTACAGGCTAGCACAAAATTACGGTACAATTATCCAGTGTTGTGAAGCGATTTATTAGCTTCAAGCGGCTGATAGCGCGGAGAGAGCTAGATGAATGGATATGACATGGGGAACGAGAGTGGAGTATGTAGCATAATGATATACAGATTATTATGAGAGCAAAGAGAGGGGGGATGGAGAGAAACGGGATTGTAGATCTAAAGAGGAGACAGAGAGAGAGAGAGACGCGAATACATAGAAGGGTAGGTGAGTGAACATATAGATATACTGATATGTAGTATGAAATCTAGAGGAAGAAAGGTTAATAATATATATATGAAATTTACTTTAGAATAAGTCGATACACATCAAATGCAGTTTGAAAGGATATAAGGATGTCTCAGCTAGCTTGCACATATGGAACAGACATAAAAACAACAACGTAATTATTATACAACCCAAATGTATATTGTTATTATTAATAAAGGTCTCAGGCAAGAAATAGCGCTTCATAAGCTTTTACAGACAACAGCTAGACAAAGAAAGAAAGAGAGAGACAGAGACAGCTTAAGAGGTCTCATACGATAGTTTCGAGTGTTATTTCAGACAATACACGAGGAGCGACAGCACTCAACACTCACTCTGAACTTGTGCTGACCTTTCAGTCCGTTCCGTCCGTTCGGTCGGTGCATCCCGTTCGGCCCTGGCCATTAGCCGAGTTTTAGTGTTTGGTTTGCTCTTGTCCCTGCTGAGGTCCCTGGGGAACTGTTTGGTAGCTGCTCGACACGACTCGTCACGCACTTTGAGGCCAGCTTCGGCATGTTGACGCTTTATGACGTCCTCGCTGATGAGCCCGACGAGGTGGACCAAACGGAAAAGAAACGGAACGAAAGCCAAGGAGTAACGAAATGTCCCTTTAGTGCTGAGTGAGCGCAAATTTCTAATTGAAAGCCATGCGAGATGCCAGGTTTAATGCGTTTTCGCTCTCGTGATGCAGAGAGCCACACACTCCCACACAGTACAACATCTTGGGCGAAAGTTTTGAGACTCGAGTCTAGTTTTATGTTGGGACATAAGATATTAGAGTAAGTGAACTTGGCCATTTGGCTTCCATTAGTCAGGCGAAAGACACAAATGTCATCTGCATAATGAGCCAATAATTGTGAAAGAGATGTGAGAGGGTTGCACGAGGATGCTATGAAAAGAGTCAAGTTACAATCTTATATATTCATACAATATATCATAATATAATAAAGTCAAAGTAAATTGTATTCTCCTGTATTGCTCATAGAACTTTGTCAACTGTCTTTGTATCTAATATTCCCCTTTATATATACTTGTTGTTTTCAACTATATAACCCTCTCTCTCTCTCCCTCGGTCCTCTTTATACACATATGCAATAAAAATGTGTCCAAACTACAGTAAAAACCACAAATGTCTTTCACATTGATTGCATTCATTGATTGTTTTTTGCTTCCAATATTTAAGTCTATAAATTGTAAAACTCTTTTTAAGGGCTGCTCTCCTCCGGCGACCTCCAGCAACCCTGGCATATGTCTCGAACTATCTGTCTATATCTATGCTGCATATCGAGCATCCTCTGGCTATGCCAGCAGCCCCGCCCACTCAGCAGACGGTGCCGCAACGGAACAAGCCGATTACCAGAGGAAACAAGCCTCGAGCCATAGGGAAAATAAATGGTGTGAAATATTATGCGAATTTTTCGTGCTTCCTCTTCTTCTTCTTGTTGTTTTTCTGGCTGTGATTTGGTTTTATGTTTTACAAATTTTAAAATGTTTTCACGGTGGCTGCGGGCTTGTCAATAAACAACAACTGTCACCAATTTCCGCCGGGCAACGGTTGTTGCGTAAACAAAAAAACAACAACAGAAATAGACGCGCGTGTGCGAAATTGTTGCAAATTTATCAAGTCGCGAAATAAAGAGTCTCCCTCTACCTCACTTTAAGCCTCCCTTCACCTATCACTCTCTCTCTCTCTCTCTCTCTCTCTCTCTCTCTCTCTCTCTCTCTCTCTCTCTTTCTCTCTCTCTCTCTTGCCTTGGCAAAGTTGACAATTTCACGGCGTATTATTCAGATTTGCAATTTTTGGCCATTTAAATAAAACTGCAATTTGTCTGCAGAGAGAGAAAGAAAGAGTGAGAGAGATGGGCAGAGAGCGCGAGAGCAATAGTCACGCCCCCTCCTTAAAAGTCTGCCCCAATATCATGTTAATTTGATGTTTTGCCATTATGAACATTTACCACTAAATGGGAGCTACAAAATAATGGTGAATTGGATTGAGTTTAGAGTTTTATGTTAAGCGAGCTTTGAGTTGAATTTTTTACGTAAATTAGAAAATGGCTCCTAGAGAGAGGAGAGGAATTTTGGTATGACATGCATATTTGAGCTAAGCCGAATGGTTCATAATCTTTACGATATGTAGAAGGTTGGTTTATATAGGGTATAAAGAAAGACATAACGAGAAAGACAGCGAGAGGGAGAGAGTGTATAGTATAAATCAGCGTGCAGAATACTTTGATTTAATGAGAAGCAACTCCTATAGTCTTTAATCTCTCATCAGCACAAACATTGAGTTCCACTCGAGTTCGTGTTCGATGTCTACTCTAGCCTCCCTGTTATAAAGGGTCGATCAACAAAATTATGGGAGATCATATTCAGTGGGCTGCGGCTGTTCAACCGAAGTGGTCGAAGCTTGGACGAGGTGTTACTAGACATAAATGTGTATATATCTGTGTATGTGCGGATACTTAAATGAACACACCTAGAGGTAATATTACTTGCCGTATGGCTGCTTCTTAGATCTATAAGTATAGAGCTTGAGTTGTTCCTTCAAGACTCCGACTTCCATTATACTGTATACAGTATATATGTACATCCATGTGCTTTGCACTTCACTCGGTATATATTCTAAATAGTTTTGCTATCTTATTCTAGATCTCGATGCTCTACAACACGTAGCGCGCAGTTAGTTTTCCCCTCAATTAGCCACATGTGCTCCGGCTGGGCTGTGATATATATCGGAGACCCGATTAATCATTGGCCTCACATCGAAGTGCTCATAAAATTTGTTAATTTTCCACGCTAAAAGTAAACCCCTAGAGAAAAAGGTAGCAAGCTGACAAACTGAAACCGAACTGAAAATCAGGCCAGATCTAAACGAGAGCAGCTTTAAGTCGGGTTTTATCTTTATTTACGGTTTTTGTGTTCGTCTTTCCTTCTGCTGGTAGCTCGATGGGTTTTTACGGCGCACAGAAGCGCGATTTAAAGCAGAGACGGCGACTGGCGGGAGGGCAGGCGTGGTCAGCGTGAGGGGAGGGGTGTGGAGGCGGGGGTCATGTCATACGGCACCTTATCTCAAATGGGAAATCATTAACGCGTTTTTATTGTTTTACAGTTTGCAGACAAAATCAGAGACTTTACAGTTGTTGTTGTTGTTGCTTTTAATGTCGCAACTTTTGCTGTAAAAGAAAAAAAACAACAACAAAACATTTTTAACAACATTTCACGTAATTTCAACAACAAAATAATTACATTTTTAACTGCACTCTTACAACCTCTGTCTGTCTCTCGGTCTGTCTCTCTGTCCGTGTGTTTCTCACATTTGGCAACGCAAAGTGAAGAAATTGTTGGAAAATACAAGATTTTTCAGATATCCTAGTTGCCGAGATGACGAAAGGCACGATAAGAGAGAGGAAGAGTAAGAGAGAGGGAGAGAATGAGGAGGAACGGCATTAGAAACTGTGTTCTATGAGTCCTAATGTGTTGGAAGGAATACTGCATACTACTATTCTATATAGTTTAGTATTTTAGTATTTAGTAAGTGAATACGAAATACTACTACCATATCCCAGCAACATACATATATCTATATTGGAATTATTGCTTAATGCCCTAAGGCATCTCACATTTTCTATACGCATCTCTCCACTTAGTCTTATTAAATGTTGCCCTTTCATAGCCTACAACAATTAGCTCGAATTAGTAGTGGATCGTTTATGTAGAGACAGGCTCCATATATGATCGAGGCTGAAAACATTGCCTCAACTCGACTCAAGTTTAGACTTAACCCATTCGCATTAACCGAATGCCTTGGCTCGCTTTGACTGGGAAATTTCATACTAACGCCCCGAATAGGCCATTTCATTTTCCAAGACTTTGCGGCTGCTGCTACTTTGACAAGAGAGAGAGAACGGAGAGGAGAGGAGAGGGCAGAGGGAAAGACAGACTGGGAAGAGACTTTATGAAAAAATACGAAGTATTAAAATCATAAATCCAATTGGAAATGCGTGTCACGTGCGCGAAACGTTAGTCTCTGTCTGCCAAAGGAGCTCGACGTCGTCTACGAGCGTTGCATGCAACGCGGCTCAGTGCGTTGTGCTGCCACATATTACAGCTAACCAGAGTCCCTCCCCATCCCCAGTTCCCGCTCTAGCTCCAGCGACAGCCACTGCTCCCGCTCGTACTTTAATTTCTGCTAGGAATTTACTTAAAAAGATTAACTTTTTCTATGCAAAAAGAAGTCTAACTGCGTGTGTTTGTGTGTGGGTGTGTGTGTGTGTGTAGTGCGTTGTAGATTTTTGAAATATTCATGAAATAAGCCAACTCTGATGAGCAGCAGGATAATAAAACAATGAAGCCGCCATCCAGCTCCGGGAGCCATAAAAATATTTAATGCAAAGCAATTTCCAAGCGATTGTCATGGAGCTGCCAGCCGGATGACAATTGTGCCGCAAAACCACAAAGACCACAGAGCCCCACAAGAACAACGACCACAGCACCACACCCAGGTACACTCGGCGAAAATGTGAAGTAACTACTGGAAGAGAGTATTTTGTTATGGAAATTGGGTAGAAATGCTGATTCAATGACAGCTATAAGTCGAAGCAATTCCACTCGTTCTTCGAATCTCTTCAGGTATATTGTGTTAGATAGGACTCCCTAACTCTCTAACTATTATTCCCATTAGCAGTACTACTTCTATTGATGCCATTGTACTACATCTGTAATTATCATTTCAACTACTCTTCTTAATTTCTATCCCATCAATAGAGCTACTTCAGCTACTGCTTTTCGCTCAGTGTACGTACACCCAAAGAGCACAAAAACATAAGTCTCCAAAGACATATGGGCGGGCGCTGCCATAAATTCGTTTGGCGTCGTCCTCGCATCCTGTTCGCCCTGCCAACTTGTTCAATTATGCAGCGGAATGTTTTATGTGCTCCAACTCCAACTCCGACTCCAACTGCGATTGCGAGTGCATAATTCCTTGGCAAAGGATGCGTGCCGCCCGCAATGGAAGTCCTCCTCTCGGCTTGTCGTGGAGTCACTTTGGTTGATTAGTGTCGAGTGCCTGTTGAATAAGTAAGCAACAAGATATTAACGCGAGCCACCTGTTTGGCCTCTTTTCTCTTCCATTCCAGAGCGCATTTACATAAACCTTTCCCCACAACAGCAAGACTTCGGCTCGGTGTTTGATCCAACAATTGCTTGATCCGCAGACAAATTACCGGCAAGAAACCCAAAAATAAATAAATAAATAAAGAACAAAATGAAACCAGAAATGCCCCACAAAACGAAGTCGAGGAATAAGAAGAAAGATATTCAAATGAAGAGCCCAAAAACCCAGACGCTACCCACATATTAAAAAGTTACAATTATAATATTTACGTATTTTCTTTAGAAATCAGTTGCCGAGGGAATAATGTTCAAGGTGGCTGAGAATGGCCCATCGATGGGTAGTTCGTTTCCTGTGTGTATGGGAGGGTTTCCTAAGAACAAGAATGCAATTGTCGAATAATCTATCCATCTATCTATCTTTTATGTAGTGATGGACCTTCTCTCTTCGCAATACTCCCATATACAATGGGTATTTGGCATTCGACTCTCAACTCTATCTCTTCTGTGTTCAGACTCACATTCGACAGTTCTTATGTGCAGTTCTTCTTCTTTTAGCTTTCATGCTTGACCTTTTACTTTCGCCGAGCGCAGACTGTGAAATATGTTCGATCCTATTGACAAAATGGCAGACATTGTTTGTCATTAACAGCAACAGCAGTAGTAGCAATAGCAGTAGCAGCAGCAGCAGCAGCAGCAGCAGCAGCAGTGTTCCCCCCACCCCCCTTCAATAACAGTAACAGCGGCGCGTCTGCCGACGCAGTAATCAGTCACATCGAGCATCGACTTTCCAAGTGAATGGGCGGGACGTGACCGAGCTATGTACATAAGCATTTACACACACACACACACACATGCATACACAGCATATACATATGCTCGTGTAACGTTTAGTACATACGTGCATATGTATGCTGCGACTTATGTATGTAAGAGTGCCGTCCTTTTCTCGCCCGTTGCCCCTCGCTGGAATGCAGCAAAAGCTTTGTATTCTATTTGCTTATGTAAAGCGCAGCATTGCCTCACACACACACACACACACACACACATTCGCATTTTATGCGCTCTCTACGATTCGCCTCTCTCGCTCTCCCTCGCACTCCCTCCTGCTATGCTGCTCCTTGTTTGCTTATGTATTTACTTTCGGGCTGTCTGTTTCCATTGTGTGTTTGTCTCTCGTCGTTTTTTTCTTGCTTTGATATGTGACTGAAATACTTAAGCAAACTGAGCGCTCGCTCGCTCTCTCTCTCTCTCGCTCTCGCTCTTTACCAGCGTGCTCACACATACGCACATGTAGTCGTGGGAGGGAGAGGCAACGTTCGGGTATTTATTATGCAGATTTTTATGTGCTGTCGCTGCGTTTTCAATAATAAAGAAAACATTTATTAATGATTAATAAACTCGGACAGCGGCTAAATTGTCAGCTGACTCAGACCGGGCCACTGAATGCGAATTCCTTTTCGAATTCCAAATCCAATTTCAATTTTCAATCACCATTGACGCATGTTTCGATTCCACATTCGTTTCCAATTGAAAGCTTTGCGCATTTGTCAAGCCCAACTCAATGATGGCTATCGTTCCACATCATTTCAATTTCATGCATAGCTAATGAAGTACACACACACACACTCTCTCACTCACACACACACATGAGGATTGTAGTGGAACATCATTTGTGAAAAGCGTGAAAAGTTGTGCAAGTTTTTCTCAGCTTTGTTGCGACTCGACGAGATTTATAATTTGCATGCGACAGCTCCAATTTCCCCTGCCGGCCAGCCCCTGCCCACTTGCCCACGGCGCATTTGCATTGGCGGAGGCAACTTTTTAATGAGATTTAATGGCGCCGCTGGGAACGAAATGGAACGGAACAGAAGCAGCAGTCGGCAGCGCCACTGTAAGTGAGCATTAAATCATTTGCGAGCGGATAAGGAGTTGAGCCTTGAGCGCCCACAGCCAACCTCGACCCGCCCACCCCCAGCCCCCTCTGCTCTGCTCTGCTCAGGTATCGTGTTACCAAAGTGTCTGACATAAATCTTTCCCTCAGCGATAAGCGAAAAGTATTCAAAATGAATTATGAAAGTCGCCTCGAGCTTGTGGCTGAGCTGCCCCCAACCCTCTCCCCCGCTCTCTCCTGTGCTGCGTCCGCGTCTGTTTTTTGGCCAACTCCTGGCCAAGCGAGGCGCCACATGTTGCGGCTGGCTGGCTGGCTCAAGGAGAGGATTCATCATTATATAATTAGAGCCATGTGAGCTCCAACAACTTTTTGACCGACTTTTTGTGGTCACAAGTGTTAATAATGGCTCACGAGTCCTGCCCATGTCCTGCCGTGTCCTCCTGCCTGTTCGGCTAAATGAAATTAAATTGTCCTTTCTCATTTTGATGCATATCTCAGTCGGTCAGGGGCGTGCGTGTGGGCGTGGTGGGGGCAACTGCCAACATTGACAATAAATTAATATTAGCGCAAGACCAACAACAACAACAACAACAGCAACAGCAACAACCACCCCTGGAATGGCTAAACTAATAAAGCATATGTAGATGAGGGAGGGGGGGCAAAGAGAGACAGCGGCTGTTGCATGTGTGCGCCACGTACTACATTGGCAACATGTGTGTGTGCGAGTGGAAGGGGGAAGCCAGGAAGCGAGGAGGACTGGAGGCAGAGGCTGAAGCTGCTCAGCCAGCGACTGGTGTCAGTTTGCTGTCAGTGGAAGAGAGACAAACAGAGGGGAGGGGCCGGACATCAGTGTCAGTCAATTTGTGTGTGCCAAGATGATGAGCGGAACCTGCTCTGTGGCTAATTGAAGAGCAGCAAATAAAAGTGCGGAACCATGGGAGATGGGAGAGTGGGAGTGCGAGTGGGAGAGAGACTACAATAAGAAGAGACAAGTGCAAATAGTGATGCACTATGATATGCAAAGTGAAGCAAGTCTAACATGAAATATTTATGTTTGATTATTAAAGATGACAACAATGATAAGAATAGGGAATCAAGAGAAAGACCTTGCGAGAGGAGAACCTAAAGAAGAAGTTACTTTTTATATTCAAGGAACTGTTCTACAATGTGAAATGATTATGAAGGTAGAGACGTTAAGATCAAAGAGAGTTATCTCAAATATATGCAATAATATTCACAATATATAAGTGTACCTATTTAGCTTTAACAATATCAGGTTTATCTTGCCTTACACAGGAGCTCTTGTTTTGTTGTGCTTTCACATATGAAGATTCTTTCTGGTCTTTCACTTTTATACACACAATTTCCTGGGGTTTTTTCGCTGGTTTGGGTAATTGTAATCATACTCACAGATAGAGACAAACAATGGGAAACAGAGAGTGGGAGAGAGAGGGGGGTACAGGGGGACAGTTACATTTAATGGCTCATACACACTCACACGTACACACACTCATTTACGCACATTTGTAGACAGATAATCACTGTCAGTGCACGCCCCCTTTGCCCGCCAGCCGCCTTTTCGAAAGGCTATTGCTTGAGCAGAAGACAAGACAATTTCATGCATTATTCATTACACGACTTCACACATTTTTCCTCATTTTCTTTTCTCAACCAAAAATTGTTGCAGCCAAGTAAAAATTTAATAAAGAAAAATTCTACGTTTGCTGGACTAACGAATATCCTGTGCGGGTCATTAGTTGAGAGAGCGAGGCAGGGTGGGAGATTTAGAGAGAGCTATAGAAGGGCTTAGCACTGACCCCCCAGTTGCAATTAAAGTTGCTTTTCCGATACGCACTTAAGCCAGGCTAAACTGGATATCCTGGCAAGTATACTGGCAGCTGATACTCGCCTGCCAGCCACACATTGAGCCATTCAGCGCCTCTCGACTCGAATCGACTCGACTCTTATTGCCAATTGGCAACAATCTCTGCATTTTGATGTGCACTTCAGGTGGAGCTTGGAGCAGTTGGCGCCTGGCTTCTCTCTGTCTCTGTGATTTCTATCACACATCGTTGACAATTTAAGGAAAATTGAGAATGCAGAGAGCGAGACAGAGAGAGCGAGAGGGAGAGAGAGACAGAGAACATGAAAACAATTTCAGCTAATGCCATAGGAAAAGTGGTGGAAAACGGCAATGGGCATTGGGAAAATGAAAACACGTGCAGCGAAAATTTGTTGGGTGCAAACATTAATTTTATGTTTGTTAATTTCTTTTATTTTCCACATTTTTTCTGCAGCTCCTGCTGCTGCCCACTATTTCACGGGCATTTGCATAAATTCCTCGGCGTTTTTCCCTGCGAAAGGAGAACTTAACATTGCTAGAAAAATTGCGTTAAATTTATCGTCTGTAAAGGACGAAAGCCGAATAAAAAAAGTCTAAAAGAAATGCCTCGAAATTAGTTCAACTAAGCAGCCACACCCCCAGCGACGACCGCCCCCCACCCCTCAGCGCAGCGCAACCCTTTTCATGCCCAGGGAGTGGGAGGGCCGCACATATGTTGCTCAAGAGGGTCGCCCTGGCCCACTTGTAGCTGTAGCTGGATATGCTCGCATATATATTTAAAATGTCGAACGCGGATCAAGATTTATGGGCCACATTGTCGAACTGTTCGATTACAAGCCATAATCGTGGCTAAAACCCCAAATCGCATATGCGCCCATAAATCTTGCGAGCATGCAATCAATATTATGACTTGTCAAATTATTGTGTACTGCGCTGCTGCTGCTGCTGCTGCTGCGGCTGCTCCTGCGGCGTGTCCTGTGCACCCAAGTTGCTCTATTTTAAAATGCTCGCTTAGCCAAGTGACAAAGGCAACATATTGATGTTGTTCTACTGGCCCAACAACAGTGCTGGGGGCTCTATGGGGCAAACGAGCATTGGGCACTCGGTTACAGTCCACTGCGAAAGTTTTACTACTTTCATTTTGTGATTATTTTGATTGTTTTGATTTTTTAGTTGAAGCTCTCCCTGGGGCAACATCTTTTGGGCTCATTTCGTATAAAATTTCCGCTACCTTTCACAGCCAATGAGCAATTAATGCTAATGCGACAACCCTTTCGAATCGAACTCGCTGAACCTGCAACATTTTTAGCAGTTGCTGCTGCTGCTGTTTAATTAGCGCAACGCAGGACATTTTTATGGCCAGAGCTGGCATTAAAAGGACATTTCATGGAGCCAGCTGTTGCGAGTCGCCAGCGCCGGGCCTAGAAGGAAAGTTGGCTTGATTGATGGGCCCATGGCATACAAGATTTACATAATCCCAATGACCTTTGACCCTCCGGCCGGACAGCAAGTGTGCAGAATTGCAAAATTATGAAAATTGGCAAACGGACATCATTTGTCATCGGAACGGAATGAAACGGAACGATGCGATGCGATGCGACGGTGGTTGTTCGCCAATCGAGCAATCGATATGCCGGGGGCTGTGTTAATGAAAACATGTGTCAGCAATAAAACGATAATCATGATTTACAGCCAGGACATCATCTAGTTCGATAAGCGAATGCCTCGAATGTGCATCGAACGTGAGTGCGAAAATATTTTAATTGCGACAGACAAACGAGAGACAAGAGAGCCCAAGGACTACTACTAATTCCCCGACAGATCGGTGGAGAAAGGAGTTCTCCCCTTTGTCAACCGCTAATTCGTAGCATTAGTGCGAAATTAAATTATTGTTTACCTACTTCTCAAGTCGTATGCAAAAGACCGCGCCCCTTTCGCAATTCGATTTGACAAGTTTATAAAAGAAGGTCCTTAATTTGTACCAGCCGAAACGGGAAAAGGGTTGACAGCGCTGACACGGCGGACATGGCAACAGTAGGGCTGCCAACTGAGGGTTGTCGATAATGTGAGCAGAGCGAAATTTGCATGCGAAACGCGATGAGGAAGTGCTGAGAGAGCGGAACGTCCTGTCGTCGAGCCTTCATTAGCTCTGACTTGAATCATTGTGCGTTTGGAGTGCGCACTAATTACCTAGACAAATATTTTGATAATAGATTTGTTGAAATTAAGACTGATTGCCGAGAGTACATAGGAATACGTCTGTGAACATATGGATGGGCAGTCTAATTGGCTGAAGAGTACACAGAGAAGAAGAGGAATGGAGGGGGCTAGAGAGTCTGAAGCGAGCAGAAAAAGTGGCAGGAACCTGAACTGTATACAGGGAGGGATAGAGGATGAAAGTGAGAGGTGGTAATTGAGAGAGAGAGAATGTTAAGTGTCTTCTAAATATACTCTATGACTCTTAGTAACACTCTCTAACCTCTCATCTTGCCAAAGTCTTACGGCAACTCTTCAGCTCCTTCCATTTTATTGCCAATATCCCTGCCATCTCTCCCTCCCTCACTTTCGCTTGCTGCACATGCTTAAGCATATCAGCCATCTCTTTCTAATTAACTACCTTCGTTTCGTTTGCCGTTCGACTTTAAAGGCGCGCCATAAACTTTGGGACATGCTTATCAAAGTGTTTTGTTTGCACTTTTTAATTTACTGCAATTGAGCTGCCAAATCAAATTGCGATAAGAAACGCATAAAACTTGGCCTGTGCCACATGAGTGTGTGCCAGAGAGTATGAGTGTGTGTGTGCTGTAAACTAAGCCAAGTGCAATAACTCAAAGACAGCCTCTGCCAGCAGCTTCCCTTTGGAGCCACCCGGATTTGTTTTTTAAAATGCCGCAGGGATCGATTATTACCGTTCAAATTCGCATAAAACGTGCGAGTTGCCAAAACGATTTTAAACTCGAGCCGAGGAATTGGCAACTGGAATCGGAATCGGAATTGGAATCGGAATGGGAATAGGTGTTGGGGGACTGGCATATGTGCGCCATGGGTCGAGGGAGGGAGATTGGCAATAATTTAAGGAATTTGAAGTCAATTCAAATGCGCATTCAATTCTCGCACAGGCTGCGCTGCCGCGATATGAATCTCAATAAAAATGCATTTAAATTGTTGACAAAGGAGCTGCCCTCCATAGTACACTTCATTTTCGCAATTGCCCCCGGATCCATAAGCTGAGGGTGTGTGCGTGTGCGCGAGTGTGTGTGGCCAAACGACAAAGGCGAAGGCAAAGGCAAAGGCAAAGGCAAAGGCGTAAAGGAAAGCCGCCTCCATTTGGCACGCAATTTGGCCGTAACTCAGCCACAGCTGAGTCCGGTACGGCTTTGTCTCCGGCTCTGGCTGCGGCTCTGGCAACAGCCAACAACTGCTTACATATTTCAAAGGCTTTCGACCAAAAAAGAATGAACAACAAAATTATTCAAATGCTTAATTTGAAACGAATTTCAAACATATTGAAACGACACGCTGGAGAATGGTTTCAAAGTAGAAAATGCTATGATTTGAGGGGACAATTCTACCAATTCTAAAAGAGGTAGAACATAATATGTATAAGAAAGAGAAAACATTGGCCTACCATATCTCTAAGTGGATAGCATAGATTTCTCTGGCTTCAAATACAATATACACTTTACTCATATGCCTCTCTCCGAATTATTTCCTAGAGCAATATCTATTTAATCTTAATCAGTCTGTCAATATCTATAAAGGTGGCGCCTCAGCCAGTTATCCATGATTCTCTTGTATTTTTTGCAGCTCATAAAGATTCCAATGATAGTAATAGAGTTGCATTGTTAATATTATGACAGTTAATATGAGGTTGGCTGAAGAAAAGAGGCAGACAATCACATCACGCTGTGCTGCTGGCGTGTAAGTACAATGCGTACAGTTATTCGATAATTCTGCGGAAAGGTCGGCAGTGTAAAATGTTGTCATAAATTCCATAAAATGTCAGCCAAGGCAACAGACACCTGCTCATGCCTGCTACCTGTGCGAGTCGAAAGGAAAGGCCACTGCGCTCCGGGCAGAGTCCCGCTGAATATCCGAGTTGATTAAAATTGAGGCTCATTTGTGATGCAGTTTTCTGCGATGACAACATCAAAGTCAGTGTCAGATGAGCAGAGAGAACTTGTTGTGGGCAAGTGCTGGGTAATTATGTTGAACAATGAGCAACAATTCCAGTTGCTGCAGTTCCAATTAGTCACATTACACGACCAAAGGCAAAAACATGCTCCGCGCCATAAATGGTCAATAGAATGATACAGCCCACGGCGACCAAGTCAAGTTAATAACAAGAACAAAAGGCAGAAGTACAGAAGCAGGCACAGATACAGATAGAGTACCAGCAGAAGATACAGATTCATGCATCAAAAGATAGCGATACAGATACAAATACAGATACAGATACAGATACAGATACAGATACAGATACAGATACAGATACAGATACAGATACAGATACAGATACAGATACAGATACAGATACAGATACAGATACAGATACAGATACAGATACAGATACAGATACAGATACAGATACAGATACAGATACAGATACAGATACAGATACAGATACAGATACAGATACAGATACAGATACAGATACAGATACAGATACAGATACAGATACAGATACAGATACAGATACAGATACAGATACAGATACAGATACAGATACAGATACAGATACAGATACAGATACAGATACAGATACAGATACACATACACATACACATACAGATACAGATACAGATACAGATACTCGGCTAATGTCATTTGACAGACCTCATGACAGTTTATTAGCGCGCGCTCCTTTGCCGGCTGATTGGCATCGGATCTGTGGCCTCGCCAAATGCAGTTCGAGTCGATCGCTAATTGAATGCAATTAAAAAAGGAAATTTAAATTCAAATTATAGAGCTGCGGCTGTGCGGCTGCCGCTGCGTCTGTGGCACGTGTCCATCACTGGGACGCCAGATTTAGTCGCTGCGTCTGTGTCGGAGTCGCGGCCAAGGCGCCCTAAATGGCCGTCGGCCACGGCGATCTGCTTATAAGGCTGCCCACCGATCATACCTGGAATTCTATGTTAATTTATGGCAACTTTCAGCCGCCCAGCCGCCCAGCCGCCCCACTGCCCCACGCACTGCAACGCACTTTGCGCCAAACGTGGCCAACTATTGAAATGGAGCTAAGCGATTACGCGGGAGAGAAACTATGGAATTATAGCGGACTCATGCCAGAAGTGACTCAGAGATTCGAACTGGGATCAGCTGATGTGGGTAGAGACTATGAAATGTGTTCTGAGGCAGGACTTTAAAAACTCTCTATACTCGAATGCAGTCGACTTATCTCTCTAGGTAAACTTTCTAACTATTTTCCACTCGACTCTAGAATATCCGTTTTTGCTATCAACCTCTCATCTGATAGTTCTTATTGATAAGAATTTCCTCAATAGACGATTTCCGTTGCCACTGAAGTAGACTTTGATTCCAAGAGGTGATTTTATAGATTTGATGGCTAGACTACCTGCCTGACGACGAATTTCTTATGAATGAAGCCATCTCCCTTGCCACGCCATCTGGGAGCGCGACAATTAACGAGTCGACGTGGCCAGAGACGATTTCGATCTCCTCTCAGCACGCGCTCTGAAAACAAACACAAAAAGTTTTCATTCACTTTTCGGGAGATTTCAATTGAGTGCGCGAGACGCCCGCACCTTTTGTCGTCACTTTTTCGTGAGTTTCTCCTAATTTGTATCTCAAATTCTGTTTCATTTATGATTCCTTATATACAGTTTCATTTCGTTTTGGTTTTGTTTTTGTTTTTGTTTCTGCTTCGAGATGCTATCAACTTCCATAGCAAATAGCGAGACGATGCACGTGCCGCACATTTTAAACAGGGCTGGCGGCTCCTTCGGATTTGATTTTATGAATGAAACAAAACCTGAGTGAAACAAACTTTGATACACGAGCATATTTCATTAATATATATCTGTCTTTGCTGCAGCAGCAGGAAATGCCGGCTTTAAGCAGGGCCTGCAGCACATACTCCGGCCGTAGTTAAGCATCGCCGTATATGAGTCTGCGGGCCTACCCTCGGGCTGCTCAAGGCCAGCCTTTGATTTATTGTTGCCAATAAATTGAGCTTCCCGGCTTTATTTCACGCTCTAATTTTTTTCGATAAAAGCTACTTCGCTGTAGCGGCAGCTACTCCAACTGGCAGCAGCTGGAAAACACGCATGCCACACGCATTATTTCTGCATAATTTTCCAATATTTTATATGACAGCCATAAAAATTGTCAGCACAATTAGAAGCAGGTTGCAAATTATCTGACATGCACTTGTTCCGCATGCCGCCAGACAGCTCTATATCATCTGTAGCTCACACAGAGGGTAGTTCCTCTAGCATATGTTCGTATGAACTTATATCTTGGCTTAGGCTGGAGAGAACTGAAGAAATATCAAAGCTATAGGAATGAAATGCAGTTGGCTGTTTATAGTATCTTTATCTGGGAAGTACTCTGTGAACTAGTTCCTAAACTGTGTTTAAGTATTCCCATCTAGTGTCTTCCCTCAACTGTATGAGCTGAACAAGTTCCTGGAATTGGCTTCATTTATAACTCACGCCAATCAAAATATGCCAAATTTTGATTATGTTTATCTCACTCAAAAGAAAAGGAAGAGGCAGCTAATCGAGTTGACCAAAGGGTTTCTGAGCGTGTCCTGGCATATTAGCAGGGCGTTATATCGCTCTCTGGGGAGTGGGGAGTGGGGAATGGACACAGTCTTCAGAATCATAATTCAAGTTGGCCCTCGAAGAAAAAACATGTCATTTATTATGTTGCGCCATGACGAAAGTGCCAAGTGACATATGTAGAGCTGTGTGTGTGTGTTGCATAGTATTGGGGATGATATGTGCTTAGATTCCAATATATACACACACATACATATACATACATATGCACTTGCTGCTGACAAATGATGCGCTCGAGCTGCGAACGCTGTGATTTATCAAAAGTCTTAAAATTATAAAAATTTTGCAACGCTTTGCCAAATATCTTCACAAAATTAATGGATGTCATTTGGGACGGGGCGAAAATAAAAGAGTTCCACTAGTCGGCTTTTGGTTCAATGCACCTTGGACATGTGGGCGTGCAAGCAGGTGGTGGGCGGCCAGTCCACAGACTCCCCTCGTATCGATTTTGGCTCAGACGCCGTCGCAAACGTGACGAGCATTGCGAATCGCCTTTGACCAGCGGCAGGAAGGGACTCGGCTGAGTTGCTCTCCCCGCTTTAAGTTCAAAGTGTCAAAGAAATTAGTTAATAATTATTTGCCGACTCACTTTCGCTGTTCGCTCTTTAAGAGCAACGCGTCAAGCTGTCTGCCTGGCATTCGGCACTCGGCATTCAGCCTTAAGTGCGGACATGCTGCGAACATTTATCTTAATTGCCATTCAATTGGAGACACCTCAGCAACAGCAGCAACAACAACAACAGCAACAGCAACAGCAACAGCAGCAACAGTAGCAACCGCATCTGCAACAGCAGCAGCCAATTCAATTTGCATACACGCGATGTCGGCAAAGTCGTTGCCCATGTCCGAGTGGATGCCACGGCTCCTGTTGCAAATGCCTTTGGCTACCCCCTCCACCTGCCTCCTTGGCTGCTTGGCTGCTTGGCTGATGCTGCTGCAATCGGCGATGCTCAGTGTTTGCGCAACTAATTAACATTTTTAATGGGCAATCCTTGTTGGCATTGAGAACTTGCCGCATAGCCGACAAATGAAGTGGAACAAGATCTTAAAGTGAAGCCAGGAGATTTGATTTAGAGCGCAATTAATATTGATTTTAGCGACAAACGATTGGAAATTAAGGAAATTGAAATGGTGGTAATGGAAGAGAGAATGGAACTGGAATGGAATGAGACATAGAATAGCACTGAAAAAGAGGACTAGACTTCAGCATAAACTACTAAGGCATCTGCTAAACTGGAGGAGAAATAGTTGATGTACTGGTAAGTAGTTTAAAGAGGGTTTTATTAGATATATGACGATTCCATATGACAGCGATAATTTGCTTATATTTACGTAGAGTAGCTCCAAGACATAGATAGGTATATATTTATCTAAAGACTTGGGAACTGCATAGAAAGGCAATAAAGGCTAGCTGTTTATGAATGTGATTATCAAGGAAGTACTTTGATTGCAACACCTCCTTTCTATCTCCAATCAGCCAGTCAGTCAGTCAGTCAATCAATCAATCAGTTATATTTATAGCCACATAGAATTCTCTCGGTAGGCCACAAATTGTGGCCGTAAAAAACAGCCGTGAAATTGAATAAAATATGTCAAATACTGGCAAACGTCATAAGTAAATTATTCACAATAGATTCCCATTTGATTGACACGCGTCGCCGTGGCATTCGTTTGATTCGTTTGATTCACAACTAATTCACATGAAATTCGAGGCAAAAATTGGCAGAAATTTCGTGGTGCGAACGCGGCACGTGTTGAGGGCGTGCGCGTCGCTATTAGGAATATGTGAAGCCGGATGGTTGGGGCCGACGCCTACGGCTGAGCGGAACGAACTGTTGGCGAACGAAAGAAAAGCGATGATATTTCATTAGACGATTCCTTGAGCCGCACTTTAATAACTTCACTAAATAGCTGGGCATTAAGTTGACAAATGTCTTAATAGGCAGGACTGCAGCACTGTGCAGCACGAGATGAGTTGGTCTAGCCTAGGCTGCGATTGGCCGGGCTGAGGCCCCCAGAGAACGGCGCCACTCTCGAGAAATGCAAATCGACGTCGAGTCAGAAATTTATCATCCATGATGATAGCGTCGCAACTACAAGATTCGGCGCTCGCCCAAGTGTAAGACTATGAATAATAAGAAGGGTTAAATTAGCATTTTCACATTTATTTGAGCGATGACATGGCCCGATACGACTTATAGACCGAGCGGGGTTATTCCTGCAGCGCGTGCTACGGCAATCACGAGGCGTGTTAGCAGCGCGGAGGGGGAGCGACGTCGGCGAACGGGTTAAGACATCGCCAGACCAATTTCCGATGACACACATGAAAGCCAACGCTCTGGGGATAATCAGCCAGCGGCGCAGCCGGAAGACTGTTTAAGACGAAGGCGCTTAATGCCAAGTGTGAACAGATTATTTGATTAGAGAAAGCCCGAAACTACAATTGAGATGAAAGCTGCGATGTCGGTTGATAGGGAATTATGCTGAAAGGATATTACTAGATTAAGACTATGAATGGGAAAAGAGCTGGGAAGGAGAAAAGGAAATCGAAGTGCTGGAAAACTCAGCACGAAAAAGGAAAGCTAAATAGAGAGACAGAGAGAGCGAGAAAGAGGGAGAGAAATAACTATAGATCGACTTCATGCAAGAGAGCAGAGATCCACTTCATAGCTTCAGCTTCTCAATCATCAATCCCTCTTCCAGGCTCTCTTAACCTTGTGTTTTATAAAGACAGAGGGAGCATTTGTTGCCCTCACTCCTTGCACGCGTTAAACATGCACAAAAATGTCAAAAATTTGATTTAATTTATCGAGAGATACTTTTGCCGAGATTCACCTGCATCGAGCCCCCTTATTGCCCCACCTGCCCGGCCTACCCGGCCTGCACACACACACGCTTCCAGCGTTCGACAAAAGTAGCGCTCAAAGGGTCGCAAAGACAATCGCAGACAAACGCACAAAAAGCAATGAAACATATTTCGAGTTTTTCCATCGGGCGCAACGACACACAAAAAGACGCCACAGAGGAGGCAACTAAAAGGATTTTTGGTACCACGAGTACCGCAAATTCCGCGCATATTTCGCAATTTCGAAATGTTCCCCGTCGAGCCAAAAAACCAGCCTCAAAAGCCCAAAATCAATCAGACAAAGTTTGCCAACAACGCAAAGCTAAGTTTTATTTCACTGTACGTTTTGTAGCACTCACTCACTCGTTACGTTACGCAATTCTAGTTAACATAACGTATGTAGATAATTAGGAAACATTACGTAACGTAACGTCAATTGACGTGATCGTAATATTACCTTATTCCAATCAACGTTACGACATATGATAAGTTGAAACGTTACGTAACTGACATGATTATTACGTTATTCTATGTAACGTAGTAACGTGCATGTAACGTAGTTTGATTATTGACACTTTCCGCTGTTACATTTTACTTAATGTAATTAACGTAATACATATGTATATACACGCTGTTTCTTACGATATGTTATTAGAATAAAAATTACATTAATTAATATTGTCAATGTTACGTTATTATATTTACCACGTCGTCTTACATAACGTAACGTTAGGTTTTCCACTAAACGTTACGTTAAATTATGTTCTCAATACGTTACGTTACGTTACGTTCTTTACGTCAAATTGAAGCTCGTTTCATTAGCTCACCTTTTACTTTAAGTTGTTTTGCTCATGTGAGATCATAACGTAACGAATACAATTCCCAATTCAATTCAAATATGCATACCAAACACAACCAACCTCATAAACTGCGCTCATAACGTAATGTAATGCCACATTAGGTTACGTAAGTGGAGCTAACCCTAATAAAGTACGAATGGGAGCAATTTCATTTCATTTAAACCCATTTAGCGCACATGTGAGTTTTCTTTGTCTTTTGGTTTTTCGGTTTTGGGAAATGCAAATGCAAATGAGAGATAAAAGCTCTCTGAGCCATAAAATATGTCATATTTTAGCAAAATGTTGCAGCACAAAATTACAATAAACCCATTCGCCACGGCTTCACACACACGCCCACACACACTCTCAACTGGCCCGCTTCTCGTATGGGACACAGTGAGATAACAAGGACAACGCTCCTGCAATTAAGCAAAAGAGTGAATGGGAGGGGGGTGGTTGGAGTGGAGTGGAGTGGAGTGGAGTCTGTCTGTAAAACAATTTCAAAAGTTCCATTATCTATTTGTCCATTAAAGTAGATAGAGTAAAGGATTTGGCTTTCAGCTTAATTGTGGTTTAAGGTTGCGCCTTGAGGTGGGTCGAATTGTGGTTAATAATGTGGTTAGGTTGGTCGAAAATATCTCAAGCTGAATGATATATATTATGGAATTATTCCCTCTCTCTCCCTGTCTCTATCATCCAATCAATGTCTGGTATTATTCAACATATTATGCTAAATTTTTAGCTATAATTAGTGCTAATTTCACAGAATATTATTTTAATTTTGCAATCAGTTCCAGCTAAGCATTGTCCGCTCTCTTTCACTCTTCATCCCTCTCTCTCTCGCTCTATCACCCTGTCAAATGAGGCAAATGCAATCGTATTTTTGGCAAATCAGCCACAAATTTAATGTGCCATTATGTGCATGTGTGTGTGTGTATCTCTCTCTCTCTCTCTCTCTGTGTGTGTGTGTGTGTGTATTTCGTTTTAATTGCTAATGAGAGACACATCATAAAATGAAGCTAGCCCTGGCCGCTCGCAAATCTCTCAATTAGTTTATACAAATGAGTTTACCGCCCGCTCGGGAGTTCGGCATTTGGGCTATTCCCTCAGCTCACACAAACACATGAGCTGCCACGCCCTCTTTGCGGCACAGTGGACGCTGTTCAGAGAATGAATTTTAATTAGATTTTGTTTTTCGCCTGTTGTTTTACGTAAATAAAAACAAATTAAATTTTATCGATAACAAATACAAACGAGCCCTGAAAAAACACGCAGCAAGGGAATACCCATAAACAAGAGCAAAGTCAAATATAAATGAAAACAAACGTAACTTCAGCCAAATTACCATAAAAAAGAGATTTGTTTGTGTTTACACCTCTGGCTGAAGATAAATGAGAATTTCGATTCATTTTCCTGCACAGTTTTCCTCTCCCTCTCTCGCTCTGTCGCCCTCTCGCTATCTCTTTCGCAGGTGTCAAAGTTAATTGCTGAAGTTGCGCCAAGTCGCAATAATTAATATGCTAATAAAAATGCCATTTGACAGCGAGAATGTGTAATAAAGTGTTTGACAGCTGAGGAATGCGGCAAAAGAGGGCTTAAGAGAGCGAGAGAGAGAGAGAAAGAGAAAGAGAGAGAGAGGGCTGTTCTTTGAATGGTATGCAAGCGGCGCAGTCATAATTCGAAATTAAATTTATCATCGACGCAATTAGTGGCCATAAATTAAGCATGGAAATACGAACACACATGCGGGGGAGAATATCTATGTGTGTGTGTGTGTGGTTGCTCCTTTTTGGCCACAAGTGTGAATTATGGGCGCATCCTTTGCCGCAGCATAGCTCTGCTGTGCGCTCTGTCCATCCGGCAGATTAAATTAAATTGTCCTTTTTCATTTCGATACACTTTCGAAACTCGAATGCCCCTGGGGGGCTAGCCTCGACGGCTCGTCAGCTCCATTAAGCCAATAAAGCATTCGTTTCATTGGATTACATATGCTGATGTGCTAGCAGTAGATAGAGAGAGAGAGTGTGAGAGAGAGAGAGTGAGGTGTAGCATCCGGTTACACAAAAATCGGAGCCCACAATTTGCGGCCTGATGAATTGCGCAAATAGTGGGGCCGAAACGTCGACAGTTGTCACTAATTTCGGCAAATACATTTCGTTCAATAATGCGGCGCAGTAAATCATTTTGCAAAAGTTCCCGCTGCGGAACTAGTTCATGTCCGCTCGAGCAGCGTTTGGCCGGGGTAATTACGAGAGGAACTTGGATCTGCTGTCGCCCCAGCGACTGGGACTTAAATGCTCAGATAATCATTTAATCCCGGCACCAGGCGCACTTCGATTAACCGTTTCATGTATTATTCATTAAAGTTCACTTTGCTCTGGCTCTGGCTATCTAGATTTAATAAGCGAATGCAGCGAACCTAATGAACATCCTGTGTTTGGCCGGGACGCGCACTCTGATGCCTCCTTCATTTGGCTTAATTCAAGCAGAAGCGATGCTGATTGTGATGGATAAACTATCGAGACTCATATGTGAATGTGTGTGAGTGTGTGTGTGTGTGGCAGACACACACACGCACACAGTTGGCTGACTTTCAATTGAAATTTCATCTTTGGCATGAACATTGAGTGCCACGCCCACTCCGTTCTGGAAACAGTTGCCAAAATCAGATCTCTTTGAATGATGATATGTGGCTGCAGTTTAGCTTGCTTACCAACACTGTTCCTCCCCCCTCCTGCTGCTCCTTTTAGCGGGCTGACAATGCCACATAACGGCCTATTATCGATTGCCAAGATTTATGTGCCTCTGACATAATTTATTGATGGAACATAAGGCAATCAGGAACGAAAAAAAAGCAGAGAAAACTGAAAAAGGGTTGCCCGCCCATAAATCTCGGTGTTTGTCATAACTGAGCAGAGAGAGAGAGAGAGGAGAGAGAGCGCATCATAGAGACAATGGCTAATGTGGCAACACCTTCAACACAGTGCCACATGCAACATGCCACATGCCACATTCCGCTCGTGTTAAACAAAACCCGCAATCAGCCCGCAAATTTGTTGCATTAGTGTGAAATTAAATTATTGTTTACATGCGCGTAATTATGTTTTGAGAGCACCCCTAGCTCAAGTGCCGGACAACCCTTCGAGCAGCATGCCACAAAAAGCAGCGAGAAAAGTTGTTGCACGACTATAAAAAAGGCAACGCCAGAGGCAACCCTCGACGCAACGCATTACGAGATTCGATTTTAAAATTACAAAGGAAAAATTGCCACGAGTGTGTGCATGAGTGTGCGTGTGTGTGTGTGTGTGTGTGTCTGACTTTCACAGCTAGAGCTAAATGAGCAGGCAGAGGCAGCAGGGAGGCAACCAGGAGTCTGGGTAAAGGCATTTGCATATATGGTCAGCGCAGAGCCCAGAGGTCAATTTCGAAATTTAATCGTATTCAATTTTGAGTGGATTTGTTTTTAATCCTTGCGGCTTTGCATGCAATCACAAGTCGAGACCATAAAGAACAAACACAACAGGCAGATACATAGATGTACATAATATTTGAGCCAGCTTGAGGCCAACAGCTTTAAAGAGCTCGAACTTAGAGCAACCCTCCTCTGACGCAGCCTCAGCCTCAGCCTGCACCCCACCTCCCCCGTTAGCTCTTTGCAATCGGATTTGTGTATTCTTAAAAAAGCAAAAAGAAAGTGCCGCTGGGATCGATTATTACCGTTCAAATTCGAATAAAACGTGCCCTGGCAAGCGGCAGCCCCTAGAGAGAGAGATGGGTAGACTGGGCAAGTGAGAGGACAATGGCAGCATGAAATATTTGCGCAAATCCATCAAGGCGCACTCACAAACAGCATTTCAAGAATTTCGCAGTGCATTCAAATGGAACTCCCAGATTCGCATCTCCATGACAATGCTCCACAAAGAGGCAAACGGCAAAGGCTCAAAAGATTTTCCTGTAGTGTGCAAACTTAATACTTAAATATGCAATACTTTGTAGTTTCCTTAAAGCTGATTAAAATATAGCTAAATAGTTCCTATATATATAATTCTTGAACTAGTATTGCTGCCAACAATTCCAGATGCCAATCCGAATTCCTGCTGACCCAGAGGGGTCACAGAGTGCTCTAAAATTGAAAGCACTTGCCCGCTCTAAGTTTCATTGCGATGATGTCAACCATTGAGCTGAACTATTTAAGCAAATAGATATACGTAGAGAGAGGGGAAGAGCCAAAGAAATATATTCATATAGACATAAATTCCAGTTGTTCTGCCATTTGTGGAGCAAGGACTCTGCTAATGAAGTAATTTATATGAAAATCATGGATTAATATCAGCTGAAGCGGGTGTCTGTGTGTGTGTGTGTGTGTGTGTGTGTGTGTGGAATGTCCACTGAACTGTCGCCAAGTGGCGGCTCAATTGAAGTGGACAAACGTGCGGTCCACTCTAATAGCCGCAGGGTGGCTCTGTTTGCCCGCTCAAGAGTCGCATTCAATTAAACACACAATCTATATGCCAACTTTGACTAGATTAGCTCGATCTCTCAGCCAGCTCCTGCTCCTGCTCCCATCTGTAATTAACATGTTAAATTTCGCCTTGAAATGATTGCTGAAAGATTTCAGCTGTGCTGAAAGAGAGTTTTCTTGTGCGTCAACTTTCGGCTTCGATGAGCAACATTGTTGCGACACTTAAATTTGCATAATCAAAATCAAAAACATGATTTCCATGAGTCTCCTGCTCCTGCTGCTCCTGCTGCTGCTGCTCCTGCTGCTGTTCGTCCTGTCAATATGTACAAACGCACTTAGCCACTTGGAAGCCGCAGTCGTCTTTTCAAAATTATGCAAATTCAATTTGGCAACCCCTCCCCTTCCTCCTCCTCCGGCACTTCTCAAGCAGGTCACCTCTCCACCCCCTGTGACATTTCCGTTCCGAGTTCGAGCAACCCTCGGCAGCAAGTCATAAATTCGAGTAACTGTATTAATATAATTGTTGGCCGTGGCAGGAGCCTGGAGCAGGGGGAGTGTCGCCTCTTCAAATTAGATTTACTCCCATTGAGCAGCGCCCGTGGCTGCTCCACTTTGGGCAAGTCCATTTAACATCGAACCTTCATAATTTAAACTCGTTTCTTATCTCTGCCATATTTTGCAGTTTTTCTCCCGCTTATCCCGGGGCATGATTCATGTTTAGTTGCGAGTCGCAAATCGTTTTATTATGCAGCCTCAATTGCAGCGCTGCGGCTCCTATCCTATAAATAATTAATTTAGATGCTTCGCCTTTGTCCCGGATGCTTATTTATGATGCTCTCCAGCTGCAGGTCGCTTAACTGTTGCTTCCTTCGAGATTTGTGGTCTGTGCGAGGCCATGACTCAAGCTCCATTTAGATACGAGATTAGACTTCATTCGCCCAGCAACTAGTCCAAATTTATGGCTGGCCATAGATACATTTTGTTACTGAGCAAACTTTTCCGTTCTATGCGATGCAGGCAAACAAATAAATATTAATATTTAAAATCGGAAGATTCAAACCCGAAGCTAGAGCCATCAGTCTGATAACATGATTATATTGATAGATACAGATGGATAAATAATGAAATATGTATAGATCAATAGGGCGAGAGAGGGATGAGTAGATATATAGAAAGGTAGATAAATACATAGATAGATAGATATATAAATATATAGATAGACCGATAGATAGATAGATAGATTGATAGATAGATAGATAGATAGATAAATAGATAGATAGATAGATAGATAGATTAGATAGGTATATAGATATAGAGATACGTAGATAGATGAAGAGATAGATAGTTATACATATACATACATACATACACACGTAAGGTTAGATAGGTAGACATATTAATGTATAGAGGTATATAGAAACATAGATAGAATCATAATCAGATGGAAGATGGATAATAAAAGGGAACATAATCATTAAGTTCATTTCATTTTCATCTGCAACTTCACACTTTAAGCCAAGTAGAGCTCAGCTTGGCTCTGTCGCTCTTTCAATCGTGAGCCATTCCAGTGCACATTAAGCTGCCTTAGATATGCACTAAGCAGCTGCTTAAAGTTTCCTTTGACAGCGTCCTCGAGTGAGGTTGGCTCTCATGTTTGGCATTGGCATCGACATTAGCATCGGCATCGGCATTGGCATCGGCATTGGCATTGGCATTGGCATTGGCATTCCATTGATGTGCGCTGGATAATGCGTTTATGGGTTCTGCAGCCGTTAACTGTCCATAAAAGTGCACATTATTGTAATGTTGCACTGTGCTGGATGGCACTTTGAGCCGGGCGGAACGACAGGACGCCCACCTCCGTCCACCTCCGTCCACCGCCGTCCACCGCTGGCGCAGGGACTAATCTGCGGCAGTCGAGACTTGGCCGAGTGCCCGGGAGGCGAGCAGCGGATGTCCTGCTGTTGGACTGGATTAACGTGTGGCACGATTTTTATCATCGAATGGCATTCGATTGGAATGCCTTTTGGCACTGCTCCTCAAGGTATGCAATGGCCATTCTACTTAGCCGTAAGTGCGCTGCCACCCACTCGCCGCTAAGCAGAAGCAGGAGTCGGAGACGGGGGCGAGTCGCATCCATTAGAAGAGCTAAAAATGCCCAAAAGCGTTGCAAATCTTGTTAGCCCTCGCGCAGAGCCCTCAAGTACAGGGCTGGGGGCTGGGCGAGGGGTAGATTGACAAAGAGAAAAGTTCATAAAGCGGCCGCAAATGTCAGCAATAAAAAGATAATCATGATTTACAGCCAGCCTCAATATGTGGCCCGGAATGTCAGTCAAATATGCCGAGAACTTTTTTGCACAGCATTCCAGAAGCGCCATCGAGCAGGAGGAGGCGGCGGCAGCAGGAGGCGGCACTGCGATGCTGTTCGCTGTCAAATGCTCTTGTTCAGCTGTCAAGCGACATTTTATTAGCATATTAATTATAGACACGAGAGCATTTAAACTTTGACACCTGCCGGCGCAGGAGGCGACCCACGAGAGTGGAGAAGTCACCGCAGGGCAGACTCCATTAATCTTGGTTCGAGCTTTGGGCAAGACAAATCGCTTTTTTATGTTAATTGAAGCTTGTTTTTATTGTTTTCCAAAGTTTTTTCTGTTTTTCCCCACTGAGCGCAACAGAGGTGAGTGCGTGGGTGAGATGATGGTCTAGCAGGAGGCTGAGCTGGGCTGCAGCATCCAATTTTCAAGAAGTCTATAATTAGTTTGTTATTACAGAGCTACAAATATAGATAGATGAGACACGAATAAACAGAAGTCAAGAAAAGGACACTTCTTAAGGAGATTGGAAAGAGTGGGAGATCTCGATAGACAGAGAGTAGTAAGTGGAGATAATAGTATATAAGGATATTGAATGAGGGAGCAATAGATTAATATAGCAAACAATAAACGAATTATCAAACTGTTTCCAAAAGCACAGAAGACTATAGCTCGGCTACAACAAAATAATTCTCTTCCAAAAACATATATGGATGATACCTACATACATATATCTAAGTCAGTTTCTCACCTTAATCTAAATCAAAACTCAGTTTGCATTATCAACAACATCACTCAATGGCCCTCCCTTTACATATCTATATTAAGGAAGACTCTGTGTAGTTTCACTTACAAATCCTAGCCCGAATCCAGCCTACAGAACTCAACACACATTGACAATAAAACTTCAGGCCTAACAGCATTTGTCAAAGCATTAGTATACCGCCTATCAATGGGTTTCTCTCTGGGTGATTCTGGGGTCAGCAACAGCTCTACGGCTCTACTCAGATCCACTTTGATTAGCGGCAGCCAGACACAAATATTATTTTACACACATGACGCAGCAGAAGAAGCGGAGCTGAGTTGTGTTTATTGGATTTGGTTCGATTGGCAGGGCGAGAACGGAATGTGGAGGTGTGGAATGTGGAGGTCCCAGGACACTTGGCTCGCATGTCCATCAAAAGGACGCACAGGAAACTCAGCGACTCGCTTGAAAGAAGAGCGCATAAATTATCCTTTTCTTGGGCAAATTTACGCCAGACAAGTGCAAAATAATGTTATGCAATCCAATTTAGACGGCCAGGACATGGACACAGGGCAGGGCAGGGATCTGGACACAGGAAGTTGCACATTCATCACTTTGTGATGAACTCGTGTGCGCATGGAGCTGGAGCTGGAACTGGAACTGGAGCCAAGTGTCAATTTGCAAGGCATTAACTCGACTTGAGAGCGCAGCTAAAAGAAAACACAAAGGATAATCTCCTCTGGCTGGCTATGTGTGTGTGATAAGTGTGGGTGTGTGAGTGTGTGTAAACTTGTGCCACAAATGTTTTCACGCTGTATTCAAGAGAGAGCAACGATTGAGGGGAAAGGGTTAATTACAGCCATCGTTATCTGTCCCATATGAGGCGAGTGTCCTGGCAAATCCTCGGCATGCCGAATGCGTTTACTCTAATTGTGCTGCAACATTTTGCCAGCAAATATGACATATTTTATGGCTCACAGAGGCCTTATCGCTGCTCGACTCCACTAGACTGCGTAATGAAATAGAATTGCTCCCATTTGTACTTTATTAGGGTTAAGTTTGCTTCGTTATTATCACAGATAATCTGTGTAGGTGTGTGTGTGTATGTGTGTGTGTGTGCACTCGTCTGGCTAAAGTTTTCCTGTAACGAATTCTAATTGACTTTTGCTCTAATTTATCGCACTCGCTGAATTCATTTCGTTGCATTTCTCTGCTCGAAATGAAAAACATTTCTCAGTCCATAAAATGCATCGTAAAATCATCCACCTGCAAAACTCACAAAAAAAAAAAAAAAACGGACAGAAAACCCCCAAAAAAAAGTGAAAAAAACACGAGGAAAAATTTGCATAGGAAAATCGTAAAAATTTTCCTCTTTGCCTTTTTCCTTTTTTTTTTTATGCGCACTTTGAGGTGTGACGAAGCGCAGAAAAAACTCCACGACGCCGAAGGAGTTAAGTGCGAGCTGAGCTCAACTTTTGGCTGTCTTCAAAGAACTTTCTGAGCCTGGCTAGAAATTACAGGACGAAATTAGTTAATCCCCGCAATGGCCGGAACGTGAGCGAATTCGGGAGAGAACTTTAAGCAGTTGTCACAAATTTCATGTTGTTGGTGGTAGCTGAAAACACCAGGTGGGGTGAACCTGAGCAGGTGGATGGGGAGAAGGGGGAGGTTGTGTGAGCGGGATATTAGCAAATATTCAAAAATGTCAACGAAGAGTTGAGGCAGATGCAAGCAAATGCTTCACAGGATAATTGTGAAGGTTTAGGAATAGATGAAATATAAAGATTTTGATGGTAATATTTATAAAGATACAAAATATTTATGTATGAATTATAAGAAATAATTGTCTCACTTACTTGGTCAGCCTCGATGTGGAATGTGATGCACAGAGGAGCATTAGATCTTTCCGTTATGAAGTCCATTACATCAATAGATTATGATTATGATCATTTGATCTGCGAAATAAAAGAAGGTTAGGCATTAGATCGATCTGCTGAGTGAGAGAAAAAAGCTTTCTTATCGATTAAGGAAAAGAAATTAGAATTCAGCTTTACTCATTCCATAGACACAGCTATATCTATAATCCAATATTCACATCGGGACTTTTGAGGTAATATAACAAATGGCATTCGACTCGTCTGACCTAGAAACCTGTTCGAATTTCGTTGGCTTGGCTGGCGCAAGTGTTTGGCTTGGCTTGGTTATGCCTTGGGGATTTTCTGTCCCGGTCAGCAGGTTCGGCAGTGCAGACTGGGCACGGGACAGGACAGGACACGGCATGAAGGACACTTCAGATTGCATGGGCAATTGTGGCAGCCGCAATGTTGACGCTGCGGCCTCGTTCGAACTGTCAGTTTTAATAGGGGCGAACGCTTTGATGGCGTTGATGTGCTGCCCGAGCTGCCCGAGCTGGCTGGGCTGGCCGTTCATCGATTCTCGATATCCCGCGGGAGTCGTTTCTAATGAAGGACAACAAACGGCCGAGGGGAGTGGGAGTAGAGTAGGGCAGGCAGGGGCGAGGGTGGGGGCGGGCAGGTCTTTGCTCATTTGCTGAAATTTTGACGCTTTATGAGGTCCCTTTAGTGCTGAGTGTGCGCAAAAATGTAATTGAATGAAGCGCGGAGCGGGGGCAACTGCCAGAGTCGGGGCCAAGGGCCAGGGGTCAGCTGAAGGCGAATTGGTCTAAGGTCAATGCGGAGCCGTGACTTCTTGAAGCCGGCCCATAAAATGTTTGTCTTCCATTAGTCCAACACATGATGACGCATGAAACGAAGTCAAACACAAATGATAATGATGATGACGATGATGGCGATGATAATGATGATGATGTTGCAGTTCAGCAGCAGCTGCTGCTGCTGCTGCTGCATAAAGAAAACACATGACAGAGTTATGAGCAGCTCGATTCGGGCTTTAAAATATATTTGCTGTTCGCAATTCGCGTGACTCGCTGCTCCTGTCATGACTTCGGTCACGAATGCAAACGAACATGGACCGGGGAGGGACTTGCCTCGACTCCACCACAAATCCAAAGCGAACAGAAATATATATTGAAGCTCATGTTACGGGCATCAAACGTTTCGCTCAGCTCGTTCAATAAATCGACGACGACTCGAGCTTCATTTGCCTCTGCCAAATTATATCATGACAACTTATTTTGGCCAAAGAGTAGGGGGAGGGGTAAGGGGCATGGCAGCGTGCTCCACTCAAAGTCCCTCAAGTTCTGTTGCCTTTGCAAAGTTTGAAGTTTGCAGTTTGTCGCTGCAAATGCTAATTAGTTCTTGCCCTGGCAGGAGGCGGCAGCTGAGGCCTGACGTAGCCGGAACTAGCTGCCCGTCACCTGTCACGTGCTCTTCACAAGCTGACACCTGAGCACACGGCCCGAACTTGTCTAATCAAAGATGCTTTCAGTGCTGCTAAAGTTAGTTGGGAACTACAAAGTCTTGCTTCTGCAAAGGCTGCGGCTTTCATATAAGCCTCTTCAGGTCTCAAGGAGGTCCTAGATGAATTGAAAGATTCGAGTGCTTTAAAACTATTGCTTCAGTCAGTTAAAGCTGCTGCTTTGGCTTTTCCTGGTCCTTTTGTGGCCTTTTCCTGCTGTTATCATTGCATTTTATTTGCTGCTGCTGCTGACATTAGCTTGCGCAGACCTTTTCCTGCTGTCGAGAACCTTTCCTTGGGCAGGCACAAATTTCAGCATCTTACGAGCTGCCAATAAAAATGGGAATTCGATTTGACGATGAGGCTGGCGGGTCGTACGACCCGGCCTCGACACTTGGACCTCGGCAAAAGGTCGTCCCATTAAATGTAACTGCACTGTAATTTACATAATTTTCTATTCATTGCATAATTCTGTCAATTTCCAATACATTATAATTTGTTAAGAGAAAGCAACGCTGGGAGCAACCCTCGTAACAAGAAATTATGCAAAATGCACAGAGAGAAAAAACGCCAAAAAAAATGGGAACAAATTACAGAGAGGGGCTCTTATTTGTAATTTGTTTTCGGCTTAAAAAGATTATTTTATGGTGAAAACAGCCCGCGGCCAGGCTCTACAATATGTCCCAAAAAAATGAGAAGAGAATAGAGAGAGGGAGAGGGGTGACTGGTTGGGGAGGAGAGAGATGGAGATGCGACCTGTTAGATAAGACGAAAGATGCTCTAACAAACGGATATGCTCCAATCACGTCGCCATTATAAATGCAAATCAAGTGTCAATATTCGGGCAAACATCGGTTTTCGCACACGGATTTTCATTTGGAAAATTCGCAAATTCGCATCAGGAAAAAATGCAAGTAGCAAATGGAAAGCGGAAAATGGAAAATGCCAAATAGCGAATGGCGAATGCTAAAGTCCGCAGAGCACAAATCAGCAAAGCAAACAACCAAAAATCAATTCGAATCCCAAATGTCAATTCACTCGAACTCTGAAACTAAAGAGAGAAGGAGGGACGGAGAGAGAGAGAGATAGAGAGAGGGAGGGATTCTCACATGGCATACTAATGAGAGGCTCAAGCGTCAATGGAGGGTGAGGAGGCTGCCTATATGAGTATGTTTATACATGGAAAAAGCCTTTTAAATCAGTTAACAAATCTGATATATAGGCAATTATGGTATTTCTTTAGTATTTTCTGTATTGCACTAGCAGCGTGGAGCTGTGAACTGGAGTATTCCCAATCTAGTTTTGTCTGCCAACTAGTGTATAGTTGTTGCCTTCTGTTGGTTATATCCCTGCCAAGATATTTTCCCTGATGAAAATTCAATTCTTATACATCGACATCATTGCTTGCATATAAATGATATTTTCAATTGCTTTCTCTAGTTCAATCTCTCACTCAATGAAAATGTTCATTCATCAAGCAAACAGAAATAATGTATAAACTTTTTCCTCAATTTCCCTCATTTCTGCATCTGTCTCACCTGCCTGCAGCAGCAGCAGCAGCATCGCAGCTCATATTTTCGTTGTCAGAGACTTTGCCCGGAAAAACTCGTGATGAAAAGCTGCAGAGTTCATTAAAGCGTGTCGCAGCTTTATCGCCAACTGGGGAGCCATAAGCCAAACTTCTGTTACACTTTTCGCTCTGCCACTTATCGCTTTTCATATTCAAATATCCGTCTCTTCTGCCCACCCCCGCTCTCGCACTGAGGTAATTAATCATTCGCGCTGCTACAAGAGTGAAAAAAATGTCTCTCGAGATAATGTCAACATAAATTGTTTTGGCAATTTCTAACAATTTTCCTCGCATTATTTATGAACTTTTTTCTTGTCGCATTTAAAGCTGACTGAAATTAGCCTTTGTCAGTGGGCGTGGCACACTCGAGGGCAGCAATCCGAGTTGGAGTTGGAGTTGGAGTTGGAGTTGGAGATGGAGTCGGAGTTGGCGTCGCTCGCTCTTCATTTTGAGGCATTCAATTTGACGTGTTGACTTTGGCCTTTGGCCAGTTCGCTTGCTGTGCAAACAAGGACATGCGGACGGACACACACACAATCCTTGAGCTCGTTTAGCCTCAATTCGTGGCAGCCCCGCCCCAGGTCTACGCCTACCCCACCTCCCCTGCTCGGACTGTGAATGCGGCATTTAATGAGCCTGTCAGCAGTCAGTTTATTCAGTCGGCTGCACAGGGCTCAGCTGCTTGCATATTCAGCCGGTAGGGGGGTTGAGTGGGAGTTGTCCTTGCCTTGTCACGGCTTGCCAACCCCCTTTGCTTGTCCTGTGGTCAGCTGTAATCACAAAGTTTAATGAATGGATTAGACCAGGGCTAAAGTTGTGGGCGGCTGCTGGTTGCTGCGCATTGTGGGCTTAGCTTGAGCGCAGCAAAAGGGTGTGAAAGGTTAGAGAAAGTTATTTATAACAGGCATACATATAGTATTATTGATCAATGGGTGGAGAGAGAGAGAGAGAGAGAGAGAGAGAGAGGGAGAGGGAGAGCAAGTGATTGAGAGAGTAAAGAGGTAGATCGACTGGGAATGAGAGAAATTGAGAAAGAGAGAAAAAGCAAGACAATCAGTTAAATTAGATTAATCGAATCAAGACTTATAGACATGTATTATGGCATATATAAGCATGTGATAATATGCGAGGGTTGTCTGATTCTTTCATCAACTTAATTCCGAAATTTAGCTCTCTCTGTGCTCCCATCTGGATTCTGTCTTATTTTGAGTTTTCCAAATTATGCTAACTCAATTTTAAGACACTTCCGTTTCGGCACGCGAACAGCGCTGCAGCCACGCCCCTTTCTGACAGCAGAGTGGTTGAAATTAAAGGCGTCGCAATGGTGGGTCAATGAATTCAGATTTAAAATATATTTCTGTGAATATATGTATCTAATTTATTTATAACTACAATCTTTTATTTCACACTCTGACTCTTTGATTAATGTTTCGCATGTCACATGAGAGCATTTCATATGGAAAGCTTCATTTATTAGCGGAAATTATTCTAACGCGCTGACAAGACAAAAAAGGAATGCAATTCATAATCTTCTGTTCTCCTTTCAACATTTAATTGCAAGTTAAATAGTTAACGTGATAACTGATGCAGAACAGTCCTCAGCTCATTAAGTCACAAAGTAAATGAAGATATTAAGCATAGAAGCTTCCTATATGGTATATAGACATATATAAAAATATATACATATTTTATTTTAATTTCCTTTGTGTGCTTAAAGTAGTTATTTTTTATTTAAAACTTGGCTCTTTAAATTTGTTATTTATCCGCGTTTGCTAACATTTCCATAACAGTGGTTTGTGTCTCTGCTAGACCAGTGCGCCGAGATAGAGATAGCCATACGCAGCTCAATGCGCTAGAGCAGCATAAGCAGTCGCATACAGTTGCCCACACCCTAACGTTAGAGTGAGACAACTAGTGCACACAGCCGGCATAAAGGGGAATTCGCTTATATACACACTCAGCGCTGATTGGTGGCAGCGAATTGCTTATATACAGACGCAAGAGTAGAAGCCAGCTCCAACACTCGCGCAAACACGCACACACACACACACACGCGCACCTCCTCTTCAGTTGGCGCTGGGTGAGCGCTTCATTTGAGGGAAATCCATCATCGTCAGCGGACGTTCGTTTGAGTTGCAAACGCTTTGCAGATGGCGGCGACTCGATAAGGCACAGGACACCAAAAACGATAAAGGACCAACTAGCCGGAGCCAAGGCACCTGACAGCTAGTTGAATTACAGTTGCATAACAAATAGAAGCTAGCAAAAATAAAAACAAGCACCAAAACAAAAAATGAAAAGAAAAAACACTTTAGAAGCAACCCTTACTCAAGAGGGTTGCGAGATTTTTCATAGATTATTTATGAACTCTGATGGAACGCGTCGGCCCACAAATTGCGGGGTGTGAATAATGCGTATTGCCAATTATTGGATTATCATTTGAGGTTTTGCTTTTCGCAAAGAAATGCGTGGGGCATGGAAGAAACTACACAGAGATGTGAGGTTTTAGTTATCGACAGCTCGGAGTAGCAGGCAAGGGTAACTAACTGAAGCAGACATTGAGAGTTGCAATTTCAGACTAAAGTTTGTCCAACTTAGTTTAGCTTTCAAATGAAACAACTTTCTTTCGATTGGTTTATTCGAGTGTGTTCTGCTTTGGTCTATTTACTACATAAGAGAGCTGCCCCGGCTTGTTGTAGGAGCGTTCGGTGCCTTTCATATTCAAGGTGCGCCAGGCTGGGACAAGCAAGGCCAGAGTTTGATCGGCTCTCTTATGCTCTGTCGGCTGTGGGCCTCGAGTCTGTTGGGAGTTACACCTATTTGGTAGCGTCGAATCGAACTACTGGCTTATGATAGACAAGGTCAGCGCCCAAGTTGGGATTGGTAATCCTCGTCGCAGTCTCTCTCTTCCTCCCCATATCAGCATCCTGAGAGGAGTCTCTTTGATTCATCGGCGAGATGACCGAGGACTTTCGCTTCGAGTTCCTCGGAGGCTTGTGCATATTCTGCACGTAGTTATTGTCGCTTAAGCGGACGCCGGCTCGAAGGGCGTTGTTCGCCCGCCGACTGGCAGCCGACTCATGCCACTGGTGGGCGCTGGTGCCGGCGAGGTTTGAAGCTGGTTTGTTCGCCATTTCGACACTTGACTCTTTGAGCGTATGTCCGGTTGACCGGAGCAGCCTGGCCTACAATACTAACATTCTTGACGAGACCAGAACAAAACTTTTTTCGACAATTTTTCAAAATATATTGGATTATCATGACAATCCAGGCTAACTTTGATACTTTAGAGTTACGATGATATAATATACCGATCCTTCCCCTTCACTTTGTCCACACTGTTTTCCTCCCCATACTTTTGCAGGTCTCTCTCCTTCACCCTGACTCGCTCCTCTTTCATTTACTTTTCCTTCCTGTACTCCATCGTTGGCTCTATTCCTCTATTCCCCCTTCTCCATTCTTCTTCAAGCTCAATCGATAAACACTTTTTTGTCGTTGCTCAACACTACGCAGCAAGTCCTATCGAATTTGAGCAACACTTTTCGGTGTGATCTGTCAAACCATAAACATATATAAAAGCAGGGAGCCGACCTGAGATTTGTAATCAAAAGCTATTCAAAGCGTTCACATTAAATCACATTGAAAAAAATAGATTTCGTAGTAAAAAAAATATATAAACAAAATATAAAGCAAATAAATAAATGAAAATAAAATTTATGAAAACTAGAGGAAGAAGATAAATCGATTGAGCAAATAAGAATAAGGAAAATTAAATTACTCACGGATATCCAAGGAGCGTTCGAAAGAGGCCTCAAAAGGTTTCGTATTACAGCGGAATATTCTTCAATCTCTTCCTCTGCTGTTCCTGCGGCGCTCCTCCCAGTATCATCCAATATCAACTCCAAGCAAACTTAAATCAGAAGATCAAAAATGAATACGTCAGATCAGATCGAAGCTCTGTTCGGCTTGCAGATCGAGGAAAAAGTTCCGCCAGCTCCGCCGTTGGAGGCGCCTTTGCTCGACTGCGGCATGGACAGTTGTGATGGGATTGCGCTGGTGGATGGCTTTGATGGCGTATCTTTCGAAACCATTAAGGGCTACGACGAGCCATCCCGCGGAGAGGATGCTGAGATCGATGCTCGACTGCAGGAGGAGCTGAACTCGCTGCCCATGGTGGAGCCGGAGCCAGAACCGGAACCAGTGCCCGAGGCGGTCGCCCACCCCCAGCAGCAACAGCAGCCAATACAACAACAACAGCAGCTACAGCAGCAACAACAACAATATCAGCAGCAGAAATATCAGCAGCAACAATACCAACAGCAGCAATATCAGCTGCAGCAGCAGAAGCAGCAGGCATCTCGCGTGCTCTACAAGCCGCGCACTGTGCAGGAGGCGGGCAAGTTCTCCATCAAAATGCCAGCGGGGGGCGGAGGGGTGAAGGTGCTGCCCAACGGCAGCTATGCGACACAGCTGAAGATGCAGTCGCAGATACGCGGCGTAGCTGGATCAGTTGCTCAGCATCCGTACAACAGGGTGATGGTGGCCAATCCGCAGGATCGCTTCAGGAACGGACAGAACCGAGTGTTTATGCAGAACGGCACTCCTGCGGGCTTTCCCAAGTCCCTCACGGACTTTATCAAGGCCAAGAGCGGCGTGGTTCCGGGCCAGAGCCAGATGCGAGGCCTCCTGCCCAACCACATGATGAAGCCGATGACCCAGATGAAGCTGCCAATGAATGGCGAGCTGCCCAATGGGCTGCGCGTGCCGCAGCAGCGCCGGGATTTCCCGCCGATGCATGCGCCGCTCGAGGACGACGAGGTGGACTTCGAGGAGATCGGCGTGGCGGACACCTACTCCTCGTACTGGCCGAGCAAGCTGAAGGGCGGCTCGCGGCATCCCGATCCCGTGGTGGAGACGGCCACGCTGTCCTCCGTCGAGCTGCCGGACATCACGTACGAGCTGGCCCTCCCAGACAAGCTCAAGAACTCGAACAGACTGAGCGCGCTGCAGCTGGAGGCGGTGACCTATGCGTGCCAGGCGCACGAGCAGTTGCTGCCCAGCGGCCAGCGAGCGGGCTTCCTGCTGGGCGACGGCGCGGGCGTCGGCAAGGGACGCACCGTGGCGGCCATCATCTACGAGAACTACTTGCGCGGCCGCAAGCGTGCGCTCTGGATATCGGTGTCGAATGACCTGAAGTTCGACGCGGAGCGGGATCTGCAGGACATTGGGGCGAGCAAGCACCTCAAGGTTGCCTCGTTGAGCAAGTTCAAGTACAGCCGCATCAACTCCGGGGAGAACGACTACTTCAAGCGCGGCGTCATCTTCTGCACCTACACCGCCCTCATCGGGGAGTCGGCGAACGCCAAACCCAAGTACAACACGCGGCTGCGCCAGCTGATCAACTGGCTGGGCAAGAAATTCGATGGGGTCATTGTGCTCGACGAGTGCCACAAGGCGAAGAACCTGAGCCTGATGAACGCCGGCAAGTCCACCAAGACGGGCACCACGGTGCTCGAGCTGCAGCAGCTGCTGCCGATGGCGCGGGTGGTTTACGCCTCGGCGACGGGTGCCTCGGAGCCTCGCAACATGGCGTACATGGTGCGCCTGGGGCTGTGGGGCCCCGGCACCTCCTACTCGGAGTTCTTCAAGTTTGTGAACGCCGTGGAGAAGCGCGGCATTGGGGCCATGGAGATCGTGGCCATGGACATGAAGCTGCGGGGCTCGTATATCGCGCGCCAGCTGAGCTTCAAGGACGTCAGCTTCCGCATCGAGGAGGTGCCCATGTCGCGGGACTTCCACAAGCTCTACAACCACTCCGCCGAGCTGTGGGCCGAGATCAATGAGAAGTTCGTGAAGGCCTGCCGCCTGATGTGCATCGAGAACCGCGTCCAGAAGATAATCACCTGCCAGTTCTGGTCGGCGCACCAGCGCTTCTTCAAGAACCTCTGCATTGCCTCGAAGGTGAACCATGTGGTCAAGATGGTGCGCGACGCGGCGCGCCAGGGCAAGGCAGTGGTCATCGGGCTGCAGTCGACGGGCGAGTCGCGCACCCTGGAGCACTTGGAGCTCTACCAGGGCGAGCTGACCGGCTTTGTGTCCACCGCGAAGATGATCATACAGTCGTTCGTGGAGAAATACTTTCCCGCACCCTCGCGCGATGCGTTCTATAAGCTGCTAAGCACGGGCACCTTCGAGCCGGAGGCTCGTTGGAAGAGCTCCGGCCCGAAGCGCAGTCGCGTGATTTCCGAGTGGTCGGACGACGACATGGATGTGGAGGGGGGTGATAGCGACATGGAGTTGTGCGACAACTCCTGGAATGGCGACGACGATGATGATGACCGCCTGAAGGCGGGACGCAAGCGACGCGGCCGTCCGCCCAAGCTGGACAAGGGTAAGAACTCCAACAGAGCCGGGAACAGTCCTGCAACTCATACGCCCTTACTCCTTTCTCACAGTAGAGAAGATAACCATGCAGGACCGCATCCTGCAGCACCTGTGCGACAACATGAATGCCAAGCATGACGACGACGACGATTCTAGCTGCGATTCCTCCAAGCCGCAGTCGGCCAAGATCACGGAGCGAGACGTCGACCGCTGCATCACGGTGCGCGAGAAGCTGCTCGATAAGATTGAGATCCTGGGCAAACGCATGCCGCCCAACACGCTGGACAAGATCATCTCCAAGCTGGGCACCAAGGTCGTGGCTGAGATGACGGGCAGGCGCGGCCGTGTGATCAAGATGGACGACAACACCTATCGCTACGAGCAGCGCGGCGAGGCGGAGACGACCATGGACCTGGTCAACTACATGGAGAAGCAGCGCTTCATGGAGGACACCAAGCACGTGGCCATCATCTCAGAGGCGGCGTCCAGCGGCATCTCGCTGCAGAGCGACAGGCGGCTGGCCATTCAGCGCCGCCGGCTGCACATCACCTTGGAGCTGCCCTGGAGCGCAGACCGAGCCATACAGCAGTTCGGACGCACGCATCGTTCAAACCAAGCGAACGCGCCCGAGTACGTCTTCCTGATCTCGGATCTGGGCGGCGAAAGTCGCTTCGCAGCGACTGTGGCCAAGCGGCTGGAGAGTCTTGGGGCTCTCACGCAGGGCGATCGGCGGGCCACCGATGCAAGGGATCTTTCCAAGTTCAACATTGACAACAACATCGGGCGCAGCGCCCTGGAGAGCGTCCTGCAGCAAATCACGGGCGAGAAGCCGCTGGAGGAGGTGCACGTTCCCGACACCTACAAGGGCGACTTCTGCTTCGACTGCTGCGTCGCGCTCTCTGGCGTGGGCATGCTGAGCGTCTCCGAGGACAACAAGGGTCACCAGATCTTTGTCATTGAGAAGGACAGCAACAACATACCCAAGTTCCTCAATCGCATACTCGGCTGCCGCGTCGAGGTGCAGAATGCGCTCTTCAAGTTCTTCCTCAACAAGATGTATTCGCTCATCCTACAAATGAAGCGCTCCGGACACTTTGATCTCGGCATCCTGGACCTGGATGCGCACGGCGCCAATGTGACAGCCATCAAGCTGATACGCTTCGTCAGAAAGCATGCCACGGGCACGGCGGCCACAGAACTCCACACCTTGCAGGTGGTGCGCGGCATGTCCTACGATCAGGCGTTGGCCAAGTAAGTGAACTAGATCCTCCTCCCCTTAGCCTGCTGCTTTTCCTCCCATTCCTTTTAGTCTACTCTCATATCCTCAATTACTTGCCTCCTTCCTAGGTACAAGAAGGAAGCACGCCAGGAGCACGAGGGCTTCTATACCTTCAAGCAGGAGCGCAACAACAACAATTGCGCCATCCTCTGCCTCAATGCCCAGCCGGACCAAATCGAGACCACCGACCACAGCAAGCTGAACATGAAGATCTATCGGCCCAACACGGGGCCCCAGGTGCGCACCGAGACGCTCAGCTCGATTAGCAATCGCTACGTGAAGGCCTCGCCCGAGGCAGTGAAGCAGTTCTGGGACATGCAATACAATCAGTGCCTGCGCGTGTGCTCCCACATCTACTGGAACCGCCGCTGCCCCTTCGGCATCAAGTGCGGAGTGGGTCTCCGGGTGCGCACCTACCACGTGCTCTCGGGCCTCATGCTGCCCATCTGGGATCGCATTGCGCTGATCATCGAGAAGGATGGCCGCAAGATCCAGATGATACGCGTGAAGACCGACCAGAACAAGAAGATCGTTGGAACTGTGGTGCCCGAGGGAGTTTACCATCAGCTGGTGGCCGACCTCTCGGCCGATTCCGTAGTGGAGAGCAGGGACCTCAGGGTCCCCAAGCAATAAGATGTCATTTATCATTCGACTCGCCTTCTTCACTTGCAAGTTGTTAGAGCTGATCCGTCAATAAAACATGCCCGAGTAAGGAAATCCTTGCTCTAGAGGGTTTATATCTAGTCGCTTATGCGGACTCTAATACATATCACAATTCTGCTCTTTAATACTTTTATTTTTTTTTTTCTTTTCATATAATTTTTTTTTTTTTTTTTTTTGCATTGAAAGTTGGAAAACTCACAAGACATAATGAAACTTATATAAGTAGTTTATAATTTAATTAGCGTTTGCCAAATAAGAATCTAAACATAGTTTAATCAGCTGCGCAATATTGCGATCCGCTTTAATTCTGTTCCCATCTCTAGATTTTATCCTTCTAGTTTAGATATATTTCTGTTTCGGTTCTCGTATGCTTTTGTAAAGTTTAGAATTTATCCTATTAATATAATAGACATAAAACTGATTAAATAGAGCGTTAGGTGGACAATAGGTGTTTGCCAAGGCTCGCGAGCTATTAGTATAAATCTGATTTGCGTATAAAAATAGAAACTCTAATTCTCAACTCAATTTCGGCGCCCCATAGGTTGCTTGGCTTTAGCTTCTGGTTTGCTATGTGGCCTGCTGCTCGATAGACAGGACGCTGTCTCCTGCACTCTCAGTGTCTGCTCCTCCCACGTCCTTGGACGTTTCGCTGTCTTCGTGATGAGCCCATCCGTTGCGCTGGGTCTCTTCTTAGGCACTTTACGTGTTTTACAAACAGAAAAGTTGACCAAAAATAATCGCAATTGAAATGTTTTTCCCTTTTAATGGTAGTCCTAATAACTGGAGTTCGTGTCATGCCTTACAAAAGTTACTCTGATATGTGGGCGGGTTCCATGCACCCAACAGTATCGTTCTCTAAGTACGTTTACGAATATATATGTGTCCTTTCGCCACGATCTGTCATGGACTTTTGATCTGCTGATTTCCTCATCTCCAAGAATCTCATTTGTTGAAACTGCTCTCTCGTTTCTTCTCTATCCTCCTCTTGCTCCTGCTCCTACTCCTTCTAATTGCTAAAGTTGAGCTTAAACTTGTTTTTGCACTTAATTTTAAAGGATTTCCCGTAAAAAATCTATAAATGTTTGCAAGAACCGCAATCGAACTCTTAAGATAACTATAAGAAACGATCCGTGAAATCAAAATCTATGTAGGGTATATCTTAAGCATAACTCGCGTTGTTTTCCACTTCAATTAAACATTTAAAAAATAAGAAATTAAGTGCCTCCGCTTCCATAAAAGACAAACACACACAAAAAATGTTTATATGCAAATTGCTTCAGGGCGCGCACGCAAATCGCGCACGAGTCGCGCACGAATCGCGCGCAAAACGCGCCTGAGTCGCCTCGTCGCGCGAGGTCGACTGCAAATCGGGATCTGAATACATATCTATATATTGCCCGACTGGCACCTAACTGGCTGTTAGATTGCTTAACGATACTCGTCTTAAGTAAATATTTTGCTGCCTACATAAAAACGCGCGCGCGTTTTGAGAGTCGCGCGCGACTTGCATCGCTCAAATTGGAGGCGGGCCGCGAATATAGCGCAACTGGGGCGTGAAACTCATGGACAGATTGTTCAGATTATCGCAGCAATTGGGCTGCATCATGCACGCAGCGCAGAAGAACGTGAACAGCGCCAGCTGCATGGGCACAGCGGCACGCGCGATGCGCCACGCCCAGCCGCGAGGCTTCGCCTTGGCGGCGGCATCGTCCTCATCCTCGGAGCTGTCCAGCATGGTGGCTGGATCCTCGGGCGGCTCATCCCCTCCGCCGCCAGAGGCGACAATGCGCTGCAGCTGCTCCACAACCTGCTGCTCCTGGTCCTTGCGCAGCGGCTGCTTCTCCTGCTTCTCGCCAGCTGGACGAGGCTTGCGTCCGTTGCGACGTTTGGGCGAGTGATCGGCCGACTTGACTGCCAGCTGCTTGGCATGTCCATTCGCAAGTGGCTGCTTCTGCTCCTCATGCTCCCTTTGCTCCTTCTGTTCCTTCAGCTTCTCCTGCTGCTTCTGCTGGTGCGAGGCAGCTGTGCGCACAATCAAGTCTCTGCACGTGTTCTGCAGCTGCTTCAGCTCCGCCTCGGCGCTCTCCATGCGCTCAGCAATGGAACGCATCGCGGCGCTGCCTGGCGCTAGGGCCAGCTCCAGCTGCTTGGCCAGGCGACGCAGAACACCCAGACGGCGCTCGCGCTCGGACAAGCCGCCATCGGAGGTGGCGCCGCCGTCCGAGATGCCCGAGTCGGACAGCGAGCCATTAGAGGCTGTGAACTTGGCAATGTGATAGATGTGATTGGGATCCAGGTGCTGCTGCACAGCGAGCAGCTGCTCCTGGCTGACGTTGACCTTTTCCGAGAGCAGCTTGGCCACCAGCTTGACGTTCTGTGCCAGCTCCACGGGCGTTGCCTGCCCCTTGTCCAGGGCACCCTCCAGGCCCTTGAGTGTGCCGCGATCCTGGCCTAGCGCCAGCTGGAACTCGCTCAAGCCACACTCCAGCTGCCGCCAGGCAATCAGGGAATTCGTGAGCATCTCCAGCTGCGAGTTGATTCTGGAATGGGACAGCAGAGGATTAGTCAATGATCCAAGTTCATCTATTTCCATGTCGTTCACTCACCTGGCATCTGCCTCATCCCAGGCGCTGTACATGTCGCTGACCTCGTCCTTGAGGTGCTTGCGGAACTCCTGCTCGGCGCTGATCAGGCTGGACACGTCGCAGGTGCCAGTGGAGGCCTCCACTACCTGGTTGCCATTGCTGTCCGTTACAGTGATGGCCACGCCCGCCCCCTGCTCCAGCTCAAGCTGCTGCTGCTCCTCCTCCTCCTGCAGCTTCTTCTCTTTCTGTTGAAGTTGTTCGGACTCCTGTTGCAGCTGCTCCTGCTGCAGACGCCGCTCCTGGCGAGTCAGCCAGCTGTGCACGGAGGCATTCAGGCGCAGCATGTTGGTGCGATAGCTGCTCAGCTGTGTCTGATCGTGCTGCAAGTGCAAGTGGGTTATATTTACGATCCGCTGAAGCTGCGGCAAGGCAGCTCGAACTCACCTTCAAGGCTTCGATGGCCACCTGTATGGCCGGCTCTGTGTCGAGCAGCTCCGGCGTGGAGGGATCGCCAAGACGGCGCAGCGTGTGCTTCAGTGCGCTCATCTCCTGCTGCAGCTTGCGTGCGCTGGCTGCATTCTCGCTCCAGTTAAGCAAATCCTCCCAGTTGGCCAACAGATCTGCAAGCGAAAAGCAGAAAATCACAGCGAGTTAATGGTGCAAGCCAGACTCAAGTGGAGAAAGCCAAAAACTATCGATAATTGGCGCAATTTGAATTCGGATTTGGAGTTTACAGCCCTTTGAGAGCAAGATGAAACCTTTCCATTTCCCCCCTCTCTCTGTCTCACTCTCACTCTCACTCAACATCTGTGCAATGTAAAGTGAAACTTTTGTTTGTTTGTAGAGGAGCCGCACGAAAATGATAAACGCAACAAAACAATAAACATTTGGCACTAAATGCGCCAGAGTGGAACAGTCGAGGAGAATAATCTCTCTGTATATATAATATTTGTGTGTGTGTGTGTGTGTGTGCATGTGTTGTCAAACTGAGAGTGTGTGGGAAGCAAGACAGCGCCTATTTTTGCAACTGCAGCAACAGGCGACGCCTCATAGAATAGAAGACTCCACACACCCTATAGTCTGTTGATAAAGCGGGCATATAGCATTCAGACTCTGAGAGCAGAGAAGCTTGAAGAGTTGTAGAAGATTCCCACTGATAGATCAAACTTGATGGCATGATTCAGGGGGTTTTACTTATATAGAAGTATACCAATTTATATAGGGCATCTTCTAGTCTCAATTGCCAACTGTATGCGCATTAGCAACGCGTGGGCAGCAGACCTAAACTTGACAATAACTTTAAGGCAGACGCTGGGCGAACTGGATTTGTCAAACGCTTTGTGAGTGTGTGGAAAGTGAAAAGAGGTTTGCCAGAACTCACCCAAAGCACAAAGTTATAGTAGATAATCTCTATTACTAGCAACAGATTAGCAGTTAGTCCCAAAACCATCAACCGACTCGTGGCAAGGCTGCGGCCCAACTGATCAGCTAATTGAATTGTGCGAGCACATCAGCGAGCCAATTACTTTCACCCAGCAGGTGGATGCCACTTGGCCACTTGGACACAGGTGGAGGCTTATCTGCAGCTGGAGCTGGGCTCGCGGCTGCTTTTAATACAATATTAAACGCACACACTCTTGATTGTCAGGCACTTCACGTACTGCGGCGCAGCGCTCTGCACGCACTTTGGAACAGGAGCAGCAACGGCAGCACACGAAACCGAACTTGTTGGCAGTCGAGCTCAAACTGGTTGACTGAGCGTGAGTGTGCGCCGCGCGAGCTGACTGCACGAGTGCAGCGTGCCCAGAGCAGCTCGAGCGCAGCAAAACGATCGAGCAACTGAGGCACAGTGGGACGAACATCGCGAAAAGCGATAGACAAGCAATTAGTGGTAAACTGAATAGAGTAATCAGTGGAGAGGAGGTGACTGATGAAAGCTATTGATAATTGCAATATGATGCTTGAAAAGCGATATACTGATAATAGATAACACAAATCAATAACAAATCCAGACAACAACAAAGAACAGTCGCTATTTATATTATTCCTGCCAACTATTAATCGACTTATAGCAACTATCGCAACATTTCGACAATTTCAGCCCACTGTGCAGCTTTTCAATTTCCTCGCAGAAACTTGCCCAGTTTTATCTCTCTCGAGTCCAATTGATATCCGTGGCGGTGCGTGGCAGAGGATGTCCACCTCGGCCACATCGGCTACGCACTTTGCAAGCAGGCGAAAACTCGTAATCTTAAGCGGATTGCACAACTCGCAGCCTCTGCTCGGGGTGAGGGCTTTGCACCTGCCAGATGGGGCGTTGGCCGGGCCAGCTAGGCATTATCATTGCGCACTTGGACTGCAGATGGGGCGTGGCAGAGGCAGAGGTGGCTGGGGTGGAGCCCCCATCTAGCTGCACAGTGAAAAGCTCGATCATCGTAATAGCTCCCAGTGGAAATTAATAATCTGCGCAGCTGGATAAACGCTTAAAGAGTGCTCATAAAATTGATTAGCAATTGGCAGCACTGCAAATTGCTAAAAACTTTCACTTTAATCAATAATTAGTGCTATAATTGCCAATTCGCAATCGCCAATTGGAGTTGCATTTAAATTTGAATTCTAATAGGAAAACTCGACCCTCTGCGAGCTGAGCTCCGAGCTCAGCGAATCTCTGTTTTCATTTCCTTAGTTTCTTTTTCTGTTTTTTCTGCTTTTTTGCTGACTTTGCCAAGTGAAATTCGTGTTTGCATTTCGTCACGCTGCGAAAATTGTTTAAGAAAACAAAAAACCCGAGAGAAACATGCAAATGCAACTGCAACTGCAACTGCAGCCACAAAATGCAATCCAAGGGCATTGACGCCCACTAAAACTTGGCAAAAAACACAAAAATAACTGAAATGCAAAATATATTTGTGTAGCAAATTCACATTCTTGCGAAAACGTTTGACGTGGGCGTTGCTCTCGAGGAGGTGTTGACAAGTGGGTGCATAGGTGTAGGTGCGAATATATATTAAGTCAAATGCAGCCGGCGGGAAATCTAATAAGCAAACACTTTCTAAACACGCTTGCAACGATCTTAAGTGTTCTCTTTAACTAAATAACTCTCTCCCTTTCTCTCTCTCTGTCCGTATCTGCGTCGTCTCTCTCTCTCTCTAAATCCTCTATCTGCCACTTTTGGTATATCTCCCCTTTCCACATATATAGAACGACTTTGTCATTGATATATATCACATAAGTCTCTATATGCTAAAAAGCTTCTCGCTCCCATTCTCCCTCCACTTGTCTTGCTCTCTCTCTCTCTGAATTAAGTAACTTCTATCTTACTATTCCTAAATTTTACTTTCTTCTATTGTTTCCTCTCTTTCACAACTTTAGTCTCTTTCTCCGTAAGAGACAGAAGTTATTCCAAAAGAGATATGCAAATTTTAATGGGCAATATAATCATCCATATAAAAGTAGTCAGCTACTATTCTACCTCTGCCTCGCTCTCGCTCTCGCTCTTTCTCTGTCTCTCTGCACTATACAGCAGCTGTCGTTGTAAACATCTACAAATAGATACATTCTGTGCAAAATTTATATGTATTTCGCAAGTAAACAAAATATGACGAATTCATGAATGCCTGAAAGTCTAGCCAACACTTGCAAAGGCTTGCCAACTGTTAAATGCTCTTCATATAGTTATATCTACTCTTTTTATTACTCTCAGAGGCGATTGCTTTTTACCTTTAGGCAAGTCCAGACTAGAAACCCATACCCAACTACTTCCAACTCTCTTTTCTTAAATTATTTTTAACCATTTACACAAATGCCTACCAAGTTACCCAAGACCTGTGCCGAAATGGGCACAAGGATTCGACTGCGTGACAAGGACCCATAAAGCGAAATGGGAATGCGACAAATGGCAAGCAAAGGTGTGGCAGCCCGGGAAGGCGGTGCCAATGGGCCAACCGACACGATTCTTGTCTTCAGCAAAACGTATTTACTTACTAATAGTAATAGCAACAGAGTCGAAGATGAGCGAGGAAACAGGGTTGCCAGCATAGCCCAAAGGCATAGCGCCCAAGCGAAGCTTCGCGCATATTTGGCCACAGATATTCTTGAATAATTATGTGAAGCAAGCAGCCGAAAGGTAAACGATGACAGCAATTATATATAATTAGCAAACATATTTCTGAGAACGTAGCCAAAAAATAAACAACAAAAATGCTGTTTTGGCTCTTTTCAAGCTGATTAGCGAGTGGAGCGACTCATGAATCGAAAGAGATAATGCGATTAGCATCAAGCCGCGAAAACTTGCCGATGAATCTGTGAAAGTCGTTAGCTGCGGCTGCGGCTGCTTAGCAGCAAATGTTAATTACTATTTTATTCATTAATTAATTTTCAAATAGTTGTATTTATGGCTAATAAAAAAGCAACATTAAATGAGCTCAGCTCTTTTATGCATTTTAGTTACGAATTTTCCTTCTGAATAACTCTCCATTTCCTTCTTTCTTTTTCTCTTAATCTTTCTAGTTCAATGTGATCTTAGCTCTTCTATTTCCCCATTCTTCTCTCTGTCCTTCGATGCCTCTGCATTTTCCCCAGTCTCCCAGTCTCTGTCTCCTTTTTCTATATCCCTCTCCTTTTCGACGCTCTGGCAACACTGGATGCAAGAGTGACCATTTGTCATTTTCCGCTTGAGTGCAGTCAGAGTGTTTTTGGGTAGCAAACACGCCCCGAAGACAAACGAAATGAATGCAATTTGTTTTCTGATGCCGATTGCATGTGGGAAGGTGGGTTAGTTAGCTCACCTCAAACTCTGCAGCAGCAGCAGCAACCGCATTTGATATGAAACTGTAAACCATTTATCATATTGTAATTTCAATTTCGATTTCAATGCGATACGATTTCAGTTTTCAATGACTTCACAATTCCCAGCAAATTGAAGGTCAACCGCAAATGAGGCCAAAGCAAAAAAACATAAAGATCGAAAGAAAAAACATTTTTGATTCTTATAATTAATGGATAGAATGACGCCAGACTTTTGCCTTATATAAACAAATGCACATACATATATATACATATTTTGTTTTTTCATCATCCATTTTGACCCACGTTGAACCTAGGTTCCGGTTTTTGCCATTGCCCCAGCTTGGGTTCAACGTATTTCCCACTCTCCATAACTGAAAAATAAAACATCAAAGCGGAACGCCAACAATTGACCATAAAAGAGCCCACTGTACAGGAGTACCGTTAATGAGTGTATGAGGGTATGTGTGTGTGTCAAGCTGAGCGTGAATAAGAGGCAGAGCCAGGGTAGCATAGCTTGGCTACATTGTTTGAGCCATAAAGCTCGATGGCCATAATGCAGTGCCCTATAAAAGAATAAAAAAAAAAGCTGCAATGCAATTGCAATGACTTTGATGCAATCACGCCCCTTGCCACGCCCACATCTCTCCCCATTTGCCCATAGAGAAGTTTATGGCTGACGGCGGTGTTTAATTAGCCATGCCGGTCGAGCAACGGCCAACCCAATTTGGCAGCAAATGTGGCATGCAGCAGGCAGCATGTGGCATATGTGGCAAAGACAACAGGTGGCTAAAGTCGGTCAGCAGAAGAAGAGGCAGCAGCAGAGAAAAATCTAGCACAAACGGTTTTCTTCAACTGCTTTTCTTTTGCAGATGAATCAACCCAAGACAGAGCTAAAGAGTCTCCGACGTAGCCAAAGATGTGGAAAAACATTTGGTAAGAGTGGAGGGAAAATTGAAGAGGAGTAGAGAGCTCTATTCCAATGGGGTTACATAACATTCGCTGCTCTTTATGATAAACATGTAAGACTTTTATTATCTCATTAGCGTTTTTAATGCTCGCATTATTCAAATAGATCTTTAAGCACTTTGTGCGCTGCTTTGCGTTTCAGTGTAGTCTGATTGGATTTTGAAACATTCAGCTATATATATATATATATACTCCACTTAGCATTATCGACTTATGTGGACTATGCATGCATGGGCGCAGTCAAGGTTCAGGCAATGAGCTCAACCAAAGGAAAATTTTATATTTCTACGAAACAAGATAACTTATGAATACACTGAGCAAAAAGTTGAGCTCAGTTGCAATTTCTATGAATACTTCAATTAGTCACATAGCTTAATTAGTATAACATGAAATTTATTAGTTTTTGAGCAGCTAATTGGAGACTTTTTCATATGACGTATGAGAAAAATCTTGCAACTTCACTAATTAAGCCTCTTGACTAATTTAAGCACAGCGAGCATGAGAGTAAGCCCTAAATTACAACCGTTTTCGTATGCGGTCCATGCATAATGCATAAGCTTAATAGGCTTTTAATTTAGCCACCACTGTCAGGCCCTCTGCTCTGGCCTTGCCTCTGCCCCCGCCACTGCCCATTCCACTTGTTTACTTATTTCACTTTCGTCAGCCGCAGTTAGTAACCAATTAGTCTGCTCTAACGTCTGTTGCTTATCTGCGATCTGTGTGTTTTCTCTGTATCTTCTTCCTCTTCTCAAAAACATCATTTACACCTGTTTGCAGCATGCGCGATAAGTTTTCCCTTTGCTTGGAGTCTGTTGGCCTCAGCTCTCTGTGCACATAACGGTATTTACCTTGCTCCGACGAACAGCGCGACGTGGAGGCCGATGAGCTGGCCGACAGCATGCCACATATATCCGTTTGCACAGCGACATTTATTTTGGACATGACTGTCGCCGGCTGAGCTCGCTCTAGCACTAGAACTCTCTATTGTGCGCTCTCGCTCGCTCCTACTAACTCCTGGCCACCCTTTGCAGTGACCCACTTAAGGTTGCTCAGCCAGCCGGCTCTTTTGTACGCCAGGCGGCGCCACTTGAAATCAATTTTCGAAATAAATTTGCGTTTTAAGCATTTCAATTGATTTTTTATAGTTGAGCGCGGGGCGTTGCTTTGTTGAAGATTTGTTTACACGCTGTGCGCTGACCTCGAAAAGTTGGGAAACTCGTCGAGTAAACAAAAAGAAAAACACTGAAAATGCCAATGCCAAGCACACGATGCGCTCTTATAATTCACTCTTATACACTCTTATACGCAAGGCAAACACGCGAAACACGCGACTTTCATGAATGGGTGGCAAATGTTTGGCGAGAATTATTGAAATTTTGAGATTTTTAGTTGTTGTTGCTATCACAGTTGAATTTATTATTTAGTTTAATGGAAATGAGATTTTCGTTTTCGTAGAAAAACAATTGTGCGAGTTCTTACAGCGCGCGGAAGCACAGTAAATTACAGTTAAAAGCAAATACAACAACGTCGCAGGCGAACACGAAGACGACGTCGACGATGACGACGGAAGCAGAACCGCTTGGAACGCACGCTGAAAATGAACTGAGACGGCGATGTTTCAATCGTTTTTGGCGCAGCAGCTTTCAGGTAGACGACAAAAAGCGTGCGAAGGAGAGAAGTAGCGACGAAAGAGATGAAGAGAGAGAGGCAAACGGCTGAGCGCTCTGCGGTTAACTTTTGAACTTGGCTTGACACATACTTATGTATGCGTGTATGCTCTGCTCTGCATATTGAAACACATACATATGAATGCACACGTATGTGTGCGTGCGCATGCGTCAAAATGTATGCAGAGAGCGACGACGTCATTTTCAAAAAAAACAGATGATACGCTATGATAGCAGCTACAACAATAGCAAGTGACGGCGACAAAACAGCTACACACACACATACAATATACAGAAGCTACGAGCTACAGTTGGAGAGTCACAGTCAGAGCTTAATACGTAAAATTCAAGACGCCACCTGGCGCCCTTTGTCATTAATTACCTACATAAATAAATTCATTGGCTTCACAGTTTTCGAGCTGTTGGCAATATTTCAACAACATTTTTTCAATAAATTAAGCAAAATGACGTCAGCTGGCAACGTGGGATTTTGCTCTTGGTGAGGGTCAAAGCAGCGTTTGATCTTAATGCGCATAATTCTAAGCAAATTTATCACAAACTACATATGTATATAAATATCTATATTGCTAGTCAGTTTGAGAGGCATGTACAATACTAAGAGACTGCATAGCTTAGCACAGTCGCTCCACAACTGTAAAGGGCTGCTGTCTTATATACTAAATGAATGTACTTTCGAGTATAAGAGTGCGTGTGGCCCATAAACCGCTATTTGTGCGACAATTTAAATACAATTAGTTAAGATCAAAGAAGAAATAAACTAAAAATTAATTTTGGTTAAACATTTGACAAAAACACAAGCATAAACGAAACAATTACACCAAATTAATATTAAATTTAAATATGTATATATAAATATATGAATACGCTAGACGTAAGGTACAGCAGACTAGAACAGTTTGAAATGCACTGGTGTTTCTTTTTCTTCATATAAAAATGATTAGTTTTTATTTGCCAAAAAATTATGCAAAAAAATAAATATTTTTTCACTTTAAATTAGATTAAAACAAATGCAAATTAAATTCGATGCAAAATGCGTTTTGTCAAATGCAAAAACAAAATTTTTCCAAAAAAAATAATTACAAAAAAAGATGTAAAAAAATAATAAAAATAATCATAATAATAATAATACAAAATTCATTCGCTTGGCAAAAGTTTGATAAGGCACAGGGCAGGTTTGAGAGCAACTGGTCGCTCATTTCTTAGCTCTTAGAGCAGCCCACGAAACCCAGCGAAGAGACGCTCCAGCCGCCCCATGGGCCGATTGACCAGCGCATAGAGCGTCCGCAGCGTCCCGGCCAGAAATCGATAGAGCGTGAAGTGCTCCAGCAAATTGCCAACATCCAAAACAAAGTCAATCAATCGGGCCACAAATCGCGTTATGGGCGCACACTTGCACTCGACTATGGGCATGGGCGTGGCAGCAGCAGCAGCGGCAGCGACAGTAACAGCATTTTGATGTCCAGTTGCAGTTGCAGTTGCGATTAGCCGACAGCCTGGCGGCAAGGACTCACCTTTTGTCTGGCCGGCGCACTGAGTCGAAAGCACTGTGCCAGGCGGACCCCTCAGCACGGCCTCCAAGCAGCGTATATTGTCACGGCAAGTATTAATGATCTCGTTCTGGATGGGAGAGAGAGAAGAGAGAAATATTAGTAAAGGTTGATTAGAGAGTGGAAGATGTTCTACCTTATATATGAGTCAATTTTGAACTAATGACACTTAAATGATTTTCGATTAATCTTAGAAATCTCATTTACTTATAGTTAATGTAAGCTTGAGCCCTTGCTCTCATATCTCAACTAGATTTAGCTTTGCTTGAGATTATGCTGACAAAGTTTAACTAGACATTAGAAACTCTATAGTCCCTTTCTAGTAAGAGTTCAATGAGCAACTGAATAAGTTATGAAAGGAGTGTGTCTACCTATAAACTCCTATGAACTCTATACCTCTACAGCATATAGCTTTCATTTACAATACATATACATTACATACATAAATCTCATCTATAATATATAAATTCACGTCGACCACAATCGCAAAGAACTGTTGCTTTGCGCTTAGTTATATAAATATACAAATTTAGTCCAAGGTAAATAAGACTATTTTCACAGAATACTACTGCAGGTGCTTGCATCCCCAGCCTGCTTCTCAAATTTCTTGCTCTCTGTATACATCTCGTCTCATTCCCTGCATTCAACTTACATAATCCTCTGGTCTCAGCAGATGACAGCGTATCTTGAGGGCGCGCGTGTCCTCGAGCCTGTCCTTGCTCTGCTGCAGCAGCGAGCGCATCTCCTGCTCGCCATCCTCGGAGTCATCGCCGCTGGACGAGGACGTGGCCGGAATGACCTTGATGCACTTCTCCAGGTTGCGAGAGGAGCGTCGGCGCTCATCCGCCGTCACGGTGCGACGGCGTCGGGTCGAGGTGTCGCTCTCCGAGGTGCGGCGCAGCAGCGATTGAGCCGAGTGGCTCATCGAGCCACCGAACTCCAGTTTACGACCCACCGAATCGGTGCGAGCGGGCAGCTGAGCCGACGCAGAGTTCTTGGGCGTCATCAGCGCCGTGGCCGAGGAGGAGAGATTTGCAGTGGTTGCCTGGTGCTGCTCCCGTTGCTGCTGCAGCTGCTCCTGCTGGGAGCTGATTGCATCGGCCATGTCTGCAATATATGAGAGCATTAGAGTTTGATGTGCCGATAAATATACCCTGTAGCTGCACCTACCTTGACAGGACTTGCGTCGCACTTCGAGCGTCTTGCGACGTCGCTCGTACTGCAGCTCGAGGGCGCGCTGGCGACGCGCGTGGTCGACGCTGCTGCTGATTGTCTCCTGGTTGATGTGCAGCGCCTTCAGCTCGTGCTGCTGCAGCGAGTCCATGCGCGGCGGCGAAAACGAGTCCAAGTTGTTGGCAGCCGACAGCGAACTGCAGCAGTCCGACTGCGAGTCGATGAAATTGCTAGAAGACCACAAATCAAATCGAAAAGTTCAAATTATAGCACGAAATCACATATGAGATGAGATCTATAAATAGAGCTTGGCTACCCACCGATAGTCGTCCCCGAATTCCAACAGACGACGCGCTGCATCCGAGTCCAAGCCCTCCGAGTAGTTCTCTGAGTTGTATTTCTCTTGGTAGTTGTCCCAAGCAGTCTCCGAGATGCTGCTGTGATGCTCCTCAGTGCTCAGCTCTGTTGGGAGACACAAATGCATATCAGTATATATATTCGATAACAATTTTACAGGGTATACAACAGGGTCGTTTCGGGTGCAGTTTGCGGTACCTTTTGGCCTGGGTGCGAGCGTGCGAGCTTGCGTAAGAGAAACGTATACAATAGATAGACAGAAAAGTATTTTAAGAGCTGAGTGTGTGTGCGCCTTTTGAATGTTATTGAAACGATTTAGAGTGGCATTAAAGCAATGTATATATACACATATATATTTATGAATGAATATATATACATAGTGCTTTCCATATGGTCTACCAGCATGTGCAATTCATTAAGTTCGCTCACCTAGCTCTAATCTTAAACGTTGCGATGCTAACTTGGCTTAAATTTGAACTATGCTAACTATACTTCCATTATTTCTGAGCTTTATCTATATGTTATGGCTATATATAAACAGACACAGATCTATATTTTCACCCAGAGATCTATATTTTATGTACTATATTTATTGATAAGCAACCAAATTCTATAATTTCCTCCAAGTCTATAAATTTGTAAGGTCTTTAAGGTCTGTCCTGATAGTGAATAATATCTTATCGTTCACTACTCAAATTTTATATATATAAATACTCGTAATATATATAAACAAGAAATGATATCTGTGCTCAAAATACCCTGCCAGACACACCTAATATTCCGATTGATATGGTTTATAGAGATATGTCTGACGAATAGTAAAGACCGTAATTTTAATATGATTGAAATATCCTCCAAAAGCTAGGAACAAAGTTTCATACGACTAAAATAAAAAGTCCCAACTTTCTTCTCTTTAATGCGTAGTTGAGCGATCACAGAATATTATTTTTCACTTCACTTCACTTCACTTTTGATCCCCACAGGTCCTGGGCGACTGAATAAATGCTGCAACTGCTGCCCATTATATAGGGCGATTCTCACTCACGCCTGACTCGCGCTCAACCGATGAGCCCGACGTCGATCGCTGCAGTCGACCTTTAGGCTCTGCTGCTGCACTCTCAAGCATAAATACCTAATGAGAGCTTCTGCATACATGCAGATGATCTATATATATAGGGCTCTTCTTCGGTACCAGGTAGCGATCGTTGCAGGTGACCAATGGGAGCGCTCTCTGCTGCTGCGAGCATTCTAACTTCCGGCAGCAGCAGGAGCCGGCAGCAGAAGACATCGTTTCAGTAGCATTCAAGCGCATTCTAGTGTTAAAGAGATAACCACTCGATTCAGACCCACCCTGGCAGCGCCACTCACCTGCTTGCTGCTCATCCTCGTGCATGTAGTTGGAGAGGGCGGCGAGTGCGCCCAGGCGAATCTCGCTGGCCCTTAGGGCGGCTGTGGTGAAGGAGCCGACGCGGAATTTGGGCACCATCAGCTGCGACTCCGAGTCGGCCTCGGGCGCGGGCTCGTCCTTGGTGGGACTGACCTTCTGTATGCTGAGCAAAGCATTTGTGAACTCCTGCAGCTGCTGCGAGGACATCGACTCGCACGACTTCATCAGCGTTTGGGTCAGATCTCCGGGTGCCTCCGAGCCCGAGTCGGACTTCTTGCCCGCCGAGGCGGCGGACATGCGCTTCTTGCGTGCCCTGCGGCGACGCAGTGAGCCCTTGCTGTCGGCCTTCCTGGCCGCATTGCTGCCCGTGCCCGAGGAGGAGGCAGTGCGAGCACGCGGACCTGGCGACAGCGAGTCCAGAGCGCTCTCGCTAATCGAGTGACTGGCCAGCCCCGTGCCAGGCGAGCTCTGGCCGACGGCCGTGATGGCTGTGGTCAGCTGGGCGGCATCGGTGGTCAACTGCGACAGGCAGGAGACGCTCCATGGACGCTCCGACTTGCGACGCGTCTGCGTGCGCTTCACGATCTTCACATTCAAGCTCTGGTTGCTGCTGCCGAAGCCAAGCGGCGTGGCCGGCTGGTGGATGGGCTCGGCCGAGCCGCCAATGCGCTCCGTCGAATTGCCGTACGAGTTGGTGCTCGTCTGCATGCAAGTGGCAATGGAGTCGGTGAAGCCCTCCGAGGAGTCCGAGTTGGCCCCACAAACAAGATTCGTCTGGGGCATGGAGTCCGTTTCGCTCGCCTCACCCGAAGCCTCGCAGTCGTCCGGCTTGATGGGCAACTCCAGATGATTGCGATTCAGCAGCTGGGGCGTGGAGGGCTGATGCTCCAGCCATTCCTGGAAAGAGTTTCAATTGACATGATTAGACTGCATTTCGCGTTGAGCTATGCCATTCACTTACCTCGACGCGCTGCTTGATGGGTCCCGGCATTTGGAGTTCGCGTTTCTTGACCGTCGACGAGATTTTGATGATGGAATGTTTCTGCTTCGTTGGCGTCTTCAACGATGACTCCTGAGCGTCGCGCACCAAATGCTCCGCTTCGAGCACAAGCTGCTTGATTGAATCATGCGAGACCTTGCCCTAAACAAAAGAGAAAGAGAGTGAGAGAGAGAGAGAGAGTGAGTGAGAGAGTTAGTTAATGAGCATAGCGAATTGTAGAGTGAAAGAAACAATTGAGTGTAAATTGAGGGCGTATGAGGAAGTGCTGTTAACAGCTTGACGAGTTGTAAAGTAGAGAGAGAGACAGAGATGGGAGAGAGAGAGCTCTCTAGACTGTGAGGTTGTTGCCTTATCAGCGTGTTCTCCGAACTGCAGCAGCTAGTTTCAATGGGTTGATTCGGCCTATCGCTCACTCAGCTCACTTCTCTGTGGCTGTTCATTAGTGTTATTCATTGCATTCGTTAGTACAGTCACTCACACTTCCTATACACTCACTCACTGGCTATATCATTTCTTATCTTCGATTTCTATTTGCATTTTCTTTCTTTTTTTTAGCACTCTTATCTGGTTGCTGTTGCTGTTCTGTCTTTGTGCCTCAATTAAGTGAATCAAGGCCTTGCCAAATTGTAATTGTACCCGCAACTGATGTCACTTCGCATACCCTGTAATTACTTCAAAATTAGATGAATGCTTAGTTGAGTCGGCTTTTGCTTCTAGACAATTACACGATTTATTTAAGCAGTCATCCTATATAACATTTCGATATCTAGAGTTAGAAGAGAAATGAGTTATGTACCTTATTCATTTAACTAGACTTTTTTCTTGCTTCGTCATTTGATTTATATTGGTGCCTATCAATTCATTAGACTTTGTTATCGATCAATTAATTCCAAGTAATTTTTGAATGGTGAGAATGAGTTCAAAGTTGCATATCGTATCAATGCGTAGATTGTTCGCCAAAAGTTTTATGCAAATTAAGTTAAACCTACAACTTTTCGATTTATGTGGTTGCATTATCGATACACCGATAGCTAATACTCATCGACAACGTTCAAGTCAAGCAAAGGCTAATATGACAATCAACAGTAATCTGATTCGAAACGTTCAAGCATTGAAATGGTATATAATTAATAGAAAAAACTGTTGTCTTCTAGTGTGCACACAAAGAAACGTTGGGTAAACAAATCCAAAATGTAAATTTGACAAAATCTATTCGATTGCTCAACCAATTAGAACTTTGCAAGACAAAAATAGAAAAAGCCAGCGAAGCGTTGATAATGTTTGAACACATTTTCAGTTATTTTGTTGTTGTTGTTGCCCAACTAACTCGAAAACAAAGGCAAATGTTCGCGTTAACCTTTTTACAAAGAGACATTAAAAGTTAATGTTTAATTGCAAATTGTTTAGGTGTGTGTGTGCCTGTGTGTGTGTATGTGTGTATGTGTGTGTGTGAGTTGCACAATTGAACAATTCCAAGGTAGATTTTATAGGTTGGCTTTCAGCAGACTAAAAGTGACTCAGTTCGAGTTTCAGATAGATATACCCATGCACACATACACACACACACATATGCATATATATGTATATCTGCATGTACATATTCACATTTGACAAGTTTATCTCGAGTCTTTTCGTATCACACTCTCTCACACTGAAAGTCAAGCTGTGTGTCGTCTGTGTTGAACACACGCTTCAACTTTATTGCTAATCTTTTGGCTTAATTTAATTAACAGTTTCCTGTGGACAGGCCACTCCAAACAGTTTGAGCAGCACTCCGGCTGTCAAACTGCGCGCCGCGCTGCAAACGGAAACAATTTGAACCAAATGTGCAAATGCTGAACGTTTTACGGAGTTGCAGCAGCAGCAACGACAGCAGCAACAGCTGCTGCAAGCGGCACTAAAAACCAACAGCAACAACAGCAACAATTGAAAGGCCTCTGCGATTGGGCGTTTGCGATAATTAAAGGCAATTATATGGAGTTTGGCTTTTTGCTTAGCCATTGGCCAATTAAGCGAACAAACTGGAAACTTTGCTCAACTAAGGCTGGCAGCTCTTGGGGCACCGAGAAACATATATGTGTGTGTAGTAAACGATAGTCAAACGATAGTGGACAGTAGAGTCTGTAGAGATTCTAGGGAGTGCTTTTAGACTTACGCTAAAGTCTTTAACTATTATTATGTAGACGATAGTTAAGCGGTAACTGAACGATAGTTTTTATTGTAGTTGTAGAGTTTTATTACACTTATTGCAACTCTTAAACTTTTACGATAGTTCTTTACGGTCTTAAATAAGCTCAAGGAATCTTATTTCAATGAAAACACATTACAGAAACCAAAGCCGAGTATTTAAATTATATTTAACTTGTATGCGATAGTGTCCGATTAGTCATACGATAGTTTAACTCACAGCAGAGCATCCTTATTATTAATTTAATAATATAAATTGATGCACATAACTTACTAAATTGATATTCACAATTCTTTGTTTAGCAATTTTAGTTTTAGTTGCTCACGCTGTCATCTCTAGGGCGGCTTTAGTGAACACAGTGGCTGGCAAACTGTTGAAATGTCTGCAGACAGCTCAAGCTTAAATTTAATTTAGTTTTTTTTTTTATGTTTTTTTGGCAGCCTTGACAATCGTCGTTTGGCCAATTTAATTGCACTGCGGCACGCAGCTCGCAAATCGCGAAAAATAATCGCGCAGTTTGACAAGCACTGCGCGCACTTAATTACACAAAAAAAGAAACACACACATACATACACTCTCGCAATTTGAAATGCAAATTACGCAAAAGAAATCGGACAACAAGTTAACAATAAAAACAATAACAATAACAATAACAATTGCGATTGTAGCTAAACTAATGCAGCTTAGCTTTGTGGCTTTCTATTGTTTTGTTGCTTTTTGTAACAGTGTATCTATGCAATTGTATCTATTGTAGCTGTATCTGCATTTGTATCTGTATCTGTATCTGTATCTGTAGCACAACCGGCGTCTATGACTCTGCGAAACGTACTGAAAGTTTTGCCAGCGAATATTTTAGCTGATAATGATTTTTGCACACTGCAACGAGATTAGATAAAAAAGCTGTCATAAAAACTATCGACTCGCTGTGATCGATCAGCGTGTGTCATCGATAACTGTGCAGCCTTTGTTGCTCACAATTTCTAATGTGATTTTAGCTTTCTTTTAATTTTTGTTAACAACTCAATTCGAGCGGCTCGATGCGATAAGATTAGATTAGTTTAGTTCGATTTTAGCTCAGTGTACGTCATTGATGTTCGCCTTTATCAGGCCGCGAGCTCGATTGCTTATCGCACATAAATTAAACCAATACAAATACATAAATGTTATATATATAAATAAATCTCAACTTGCGAAATTTGTCAATATTAATCAAAGCGACGCGAATTTCACTCTCAATAAATCAACGCACGCAACGGAGGGGAGGAAACTCTGGAGATGTCGCTGCCTGAGGGACAGTGAAAACAGTGCGTGCGATGGAGCTCTGGCTGGCGCTGGAGCTGGAGCTACGACTGAGCAGAGCTCAGCCATTGCAATCGAGTTGTCAGCGACAAATGCAAATGACGCACACACACACACACACACATAAACACACGTAAAGAGAGACGCGCAACATGTTGCTGATGTCTGGCCAAATAAAAGTGAGAGTTGAGCAGCAGCAACAACAACAAGTGGAGATTTGCCCATGTCCAGCCAGTTAATAATTGCTTCAATAACAACCAAAGAGCAGGCACACGACACACTATGAGAAGCGCGAAGAGAGGTGTTTATGGAGGGCTTGCTTTACGATGTAGATGAGAAGCGTATAGAAGAGGTCTTTATGGAGCGTTTGTTTGAAGGAAATGCACATAAATTCATGATTAACTCCCAGAGAGAAGCTGAGCTATATAAAACATGTGTGAAACAGAGCTATGAAGTTCTAAAGCGGATGTCGTTGGCTGTCTAGCACACGAAAGTAGTGTTGCTTCTGGCTAGAGCTGTTTGCTATAATTGCATATTTTACTTACAATAGTAAAAATTGATTGAGCATCGTTAAAACTAACAAAATAAATATATTTGCAGTTTCCTCAATTATGATTTTCAGCTGCAAGAGTTCATTTTAATGGCCTTCAAGCGGGATTTAACTGATTTGTCATGCTTAATCTGATAAGTTATTGCAATGTGTTGGACTTTTTTAGATATTCGCACCATCATCTCTTATTAACTTTTAACTACTGCGTGATTGATCAGCTGAGAGCTGAGTGAGTGAAGATTGGATACGAAACAAGATCGTAAATAAGTGTATGATTAATGAAAACAAGTAAGACTGTTCTGGTAGGGAATGCTTTACTAAGGATGACCCTGATTCATATACAGATCTACTTTTCTTACGAGATCTGCCACGTCTTCTCCTGCCTTCTGCAATGACTTCCATGATTTCACATGACGATATGCCTATTCAGTAAACATTAATTAACTACAATTTCCACAATATATATTTCGCAACTTTTTCAACCAGCTCAGCAGAGATCAACAGCTAACAAATTGTTTGGCCAATTTGGCAACTATTTCCGAGACATTTTCCACTTTGCTTTCATTTTGCCAAACATTTGCAACACTCGACAGTTGGCGGCCCTTTGATTTCCACCCGCTGATTTTCACAAAAATAACTTCGATGAGTCTCTCGCATTACAAAGATGATCGTTTACGGCCCATTACAGCGCGGCAACTTGTCATTGGACATGTTTGCTGGACGTGTTTACCAGCAAATTGACACGAAAAAGCCACAAAAAGAGCTTAGAGAAATTCGAGGCGAATTCAGGCAGACACACGCACCGCTGGACCACTGGACCACCGCACCGATTGTCGGACCACCAACAAAGTGGTTCAACTGTATCGATCGAATCGATCCCAGTTCGCAGCTCGTGTGCATTTCAAGCGAAACTGAAACCATGAGAGCCCAACTTAACAACAACAACAACAACAAAGAGGAGCCGTCGAACCGTTATACATAATGCCAGAGCAGAGCAGAGGTCCAGCTCAGCTTAGTTCAGCTCTCCCTCCAGGCTCTCGAGCGATCATGGTCACGGTTGTGCGAACGCGCGACACGCAATGTCTCCGACTCGGCGCGGCGCGGTTGCCACAACAAGATGACAAATTGCAAAGTACCGTGAATCTATATATTTATCTCTTATAGTGTGGCGATGAAAGGGAAAACACAGCGCACTCGAGTTGTGGGCAGTGTACACTGAGAGAAACTGAATGCGAGTTGCAGTTACAAGGCGAGAATTGCATAGAGAAAAAGACACTTTGATTGGAAAAGAAGCTGCCTCAAGAAGAGAGAGAGACTCGATGAAGGGAAATGCGCTATAGAGTTGTGGGCAGGCTACACTGAGAGAAAAATTATCAACTTTATAGTTGTAGAAGATGAGAGCTGAAATATATGTATGTAGATAGAAGCAGAAGTAGGTCTCGCTGTGGGGACTATGGGGGTAGAGAGAGCACCACTCTATGCTTTTCACTGTGTCTCAACTTAATATAAATCAAAATGGCTTTGGTCAGCGTGTGAATTAGAGAAAGCCACGAAGAAGACATTCGTTCCTCTAGCTGCGACTGGATACAAACGAAGCGCAGGAAGTGTTTCCGCTTCCTTTGCCAATGACAAATGCTCAACGCAAAGGGGAAGAGTCGAAGAAAGAGATAGAGAGAGTTAGACTAAGCTCTTGACTTACCTTCGTTGGCGACATAGTCGCATTGCTGCTGCTCGCCAGCGATTTGCCGGATTTGGCCGACTTGGCGGACTTGGCAGGCGATCGAGGCGGCAGTCGACTGCCTCCGTTCTGCTGGGCAGTTGGACTCGAGTTGCCATTGGTCATGTCGCTGGGCCAAACGCTGATGTTGCAAATATCTGCGCGACTGTAGAAACTGCTGTTATTGTTGTTGTTGTTGTTGTGGCATAGCAGCTGTAAAGGTAACCAAAAAGTTGTTTTAATTAAGGTTGTCAGGCAAAGCGAATGCCTCTGCCTCATAATCAATCAGCCATTTCCTGCTCCTGCTGCTGCTGCTGCTGCTGCCTTTGCTTCGTGTTGCATGGCTCTATTACAATGTGCCTGCCACCAATATATCCATAAATCTGGCCCGGTCGAACGTGTCCTCGTTGCAGCAGCACTAGCAGCAGCAGCAGCACCGTCTGTCCTCTGTCTCAACTGTCTCGCTGTGGACCCTTTCAATTGCACAAACTATTTGCCAAGTTTCTTTTCCATCTATACCCTGTACTTATATGAAATGCAGGCAATCGGCACAGTGGCTAATCTAAGTTAAGCTATAGCAGAAGGAGAGGCAGAGCATCTCAATGTTATTCCTCATGAATTCCTTACACTTGCTGCATCAAAAGGGTATCTTTGCGCCAGTCACTCCCGACTGGAGCACTCGCTCGTCTTGAGTTGCCTTTGTTTCTTTATAGTTTCGTATGCCGCAATGAAGAAATAAATCACACGTTTTTAGTTAATTTCGTACTTTCCCATTTTTGACGTGCGCTGCTCAGTTTTTCCTGGACTATCGCCAGCTCTGACTGACTGTCCGTCCGTCTGTCTGTCCGTTTGCCTGCCTAGCTGACTGACTGACAGTCAGAGCAGCCCAGCAGCGGCAGCAGTCGGGAGTCGATAGTCGGGCATCAATTTTGAATGGCAGCTGCTGCCGGGACGGGAGTCGATCGCGCAGCGGCTGCATGATTCGCTTTCATTAACCCAACTGCTTAATCATCAGGTGCAGGGGTAACCAGAAGGCAGCGCAGTAGGAAAAAGAGGCGGTAGCCATTTATTGAAAAGCAGCCTCTACTCTACTCACCCCGCCGCCCTAGCCAGCCGCCTCCTGCCCCCAGCCCTCTTAAACTACTCGCTTTTGGGCTAATGGCAAACAAAGTTGCAACCAACAACCAACAAAGCAGCAACTTTATTGACACAAGTCAACGAGTGAGACAGAGAGAGAGAGAGGAGAGTGAGAGGGAGATGGGGAGAGACTCCACTTGACAGACAGACAGCAAGTCAGCGATCGAATCGAAATCGAATGCAACTCAAACTCAAACTCCAGCGGAAAGGTCCGAGACTGTGGGAACCTGTGTGGCACGTTGCTGCTGCACGTTGCTGTCTGCCTTCTGCGATTTGTATTTGCGAATTTTGAAATTTTTGTGGTCTATACATAAATGGTTAGGGCATAACAACACTCGAGTTCTCAGCCCAGCTCTTGTCTTATTAGCCAGCTCCATGTGGCAGGCTATTAGCAAATAAATGAACGGATGAAAGATTAAAGTTAAATCAACTCTCGTTATGGTAATGAACATCATGCCACCAATTGACATTCAGCTTCAAGCTGTGCAGCTGCGGGAGATATTGCCAACTATATTGCGATAGTGTTTAGTTTGTCTAGTTATGGCTAGAACAACTAGGTATCCTACTGCTAAACTGATGAATCCTAAGCATATTGCTAGTTGCTAAAGAGCGTTAAGTATAACTGGGATTGCTAAGGCCTTAGACTTGGTCAGTCTAAACGATAGGTCAGCTGATCTCTCTAAAAGTTATTCTCTCATTTTCCTATAGTATTCCTATTCCATCTGTTATCACCTGGTAGTGGCAACCAGTTTAGCTGTAATAGAAGACCTTTTTCATCTCCTCTTATGGCAGTGACTATCTCCATCTCTATCTCTTGTCATGTAACACTCCATCTTCATTTATATTTATACGCATATATTTTCTGCTAGTCAATTTAATATAGATAATATTGGCTCAATTCAACTCTCGGACTCGCTCTACTCACCAGTGCTGCATTTCCATTTGTGTTATCAGCAACAGTTGCCTCGGCAGCGTTCTCCAGATTCAGCTTCAGTTGCTGTTGCAGTTGCTTAGAGTCAAAGCGCAACTGTTGTTGTTGTTGTTGTTGTTTGTGATTATTGTTGTTGGCATTCAGTTGCTGCTGCTGCTGCTGAGGGGTGTTGTTGTTGTCGCTGTCGCACTGCATTTGTTTGTAGCAATTGTTGCTAATGATGTGTCTCATGTTGCTGTTGCTGTTGCTGCCATCGCTGGCGCTGCCATTGATTTGAAACTGAATGTCCATGTCGACAACGCTGCGCTGCATTTGGGTAACCCGTGAGGTGGCCGAGGTCTCCGTATGGACACCGTTCGAATTGGACGAGGAGCAGGCGCTGCTGCTGTCGTAGTTGCTGCTGCTGCCGCCGACAGCAACAACAGTTGCGATTATTGATGCTGCTGTTGTTGTTGCTGCGGCTGCTGCTGTTGCTGTTGCTGTTGCCGACGTGGTCAACAGCAACTCCTTGTTCTCCTTATCAGAGTCGTCGCTGACTCCAGCAACGGCGCCAGACGTTGTCGATGAGATGGCAGCCGACTGCAGACCATCGACGGTGGATGTTGCTGCTGCAGCCGTAACAGTTGCCGCTGCGCCCGTTGCTGCCGTGTAGAGCCAACCCTCGTCGTCGTCATCCGATGAGGCATCAGCCGATTTCAGTATCTAAAGGAAGGTTCAAGCAAAAACTCAGTATGCCGTACACAAATGAAGCAGAAGCAGAAGCAAAAGCAAAAACTGTGTGGGCCCACGTCAGAGCTGCAGGCTTCAACTGTGGCTCTGACTGTGGCACAGCGCGATGAAGATGAAGTAGTAGAAAATGAAGTTTAATTAGCGTTACTTGCGCAAAATGGCAAATTGTAACTTGCAGTCACAGCAACAGCGCCAGCAACACCAACAATTGCAGCTACAAATTGTTGTTGCTGCTGCTGAGTGGCAAAAATCTTTTGAGCTCGCCTCAAATGCCGGTTGGTTGCCTCTGCCGGCGCGGCCATGGCTCGCTGCGACCTCTGCCAGAGTAGGAGTTGCCGCCGTGCCGCCCTCTAAAACAAATGGCTGGCTGTTGCTGCTGCTGCTGCTGCAGTTGTTGCTGTTGCTGTTGTCGTTTTCTCTGTTTGCAATTTATATTAATGCTGTGACGTTTCGTTTGGTTTGTCTTGGTGACCTTAGGCTTTGCATGCAGCCAATGCACTCATCACTTGGCTTACGGCTCGGAGGAGCAAAGAGCAACAGCAACAGCAAACGGCAACAGCAGCTGTTGCAGGAGCTGCGGCAGCAACAGGTGGGCAGAGGTCCCAGCTACATCGACTCCCACTTGTCATTCGAATAAATGGATTTCATTTGTATTAAATTAATTTCTAAAATCCTCAAGCAAAACTTTTCAATTAAGAAAACTGGAAAGTTCTATCAAGAAAAGCTACATAGAAGTCTTTCTGAAACTTGTGATATAATTTTACATAAGCTTATTTTCTTTTCTTCACTCTAACTAATATGCTCTACTATAACGTAAATAGATAGTATTATCTCCATCTCAGGGATCCCTCATAGATCGCTGCACTAACGAGCAGTCTATAAGTTCTAACTTGTTGCCATCAGCTTCTTCAGTTGCCCAAAGGTTTAGGTCATTTATATAATTAATCAATTTCTATGCCTTGATTAGGTAACCTAGCTCAACTTTGCACCAAGTAAACTTTCATTATGAACTCAAAGCTCAAGTTCATGGAAAAAGCAGACAAATAGAAAACACGGAACTACATATATGGAAGAGGCTAAAGAACTGGCTGAACTCTGACATGAGTCGACTAACTATAGCCCCCCAGGCGCGGGCTGAAAGTCGTTTAATGATTAATGATTAATGATGTAGCATTATTATGTATGGGCTACCAGATAATGAACAGCAAAAGTTAATTAAGAAATTGTTAGGCATGCCAGAGAGACTAGAGAAAATATATAAACAATTATAAATGTATATATTTGTATATGGTTAGTTTTCGGATATAAAGAGAGAGAAAAACAATTTAACACATGCAAAACTCATGCAAATTGAAGTGCATTCGGCATGGGTTTTTTTTTTTTTGTTTTTTGTTGTTTTTTGTCGATTGTCGATAAGTCGATAACCGCAACGAATTCGCTGCGGCCGATGATTGGGCTAGAGAGTCGATACCAACACCACCATGAAAGACCGTTCACCCTGGCTGCTAGCGGTACTTACTTCGCTGGCACGTTCCAGCTCATGGTCCTCTCCAGCCGGGTCGGTGCCGGCGCCGCTCGTCTCATTGTCCGTGTCCAAGTGCTTGAAGTAGAAAATGGCGCAGTTCTTGGACTTGCGATTGGATCGATTGAACTTGGAGGTGTCATTATGACTGCGATGCATCTGCGACTTTCTCAGCACCGTCGGCGACTTGTTCAGGTCGTGGCTATGGCTGTGGCTGTGGCCGTGGCCGTGACCGTGGCCGTGGCCATTATGGCCATGCCCATTGCTGTGGTGTGTGTTCGGCGTAATCACCGCGACGGCAATGCTCTTCGCCTTGCCGTTGTGGCTGCTGTGGCATTGGGGCGGCAACATCTTGTTGCCGTGTCGCGTCTGCAGCAGCGACAAATTTGATAAATTTGGCGTCGAGCTGCTGCCGCTGCCGCTGCCGCCGCCGTTGGTGTTGCCGTTGGCGCTGGCGTTGCCGTTGCAGTTGATGCTGCTGCTGCTGTTGATGCTGTTGATGGCGTGCGACATATTTAGATGACCCGCCGTCAGCTGAGCCAGGCGCTGATTGAAGGAGATACCACTACAACAGGCGCCTCCGCCTCGCCTCAGCTGCTGCACTTGCTCCAGATCGCTGCTCTCGGAGTCGGCCTCAAAGTCGGTGAGCGTAGCCGCTCCAGCTGCCGAGTTGCCGCTGTGGTTGAGGTGGTTGTGGTGGTGGTTACCTTTGCCCGGTCGCCAGGCTCGCTTGGCAATCACAAAGTCAACAACGTCGGCGTCGTCGTCGTCTTCCTCGTCCGCCTCGTCACCAGGCTGCGTGCGGTTTCGGGTGTTTGTTTGTGTGTGTGTGTGGAACAGAGATTGGTTAGGCAAATGCATTGGCAAGCGTTAGAGTAAGGCTCAGGCAGACTCAGACTCACACATACACACACGCGCATGAACGATAAGTATATTTGCATGCTGCTGCAGTGCTGCCAACTCGGGCGGAGTTTTGTGACGGATTCGGGATTGTCTTAGACATTTTGGATTTAGGATCAGATTAGGTAGAACTAGCATTTCTACATAAAAGGGAAATTCAGGAATGGCAACTAAATTGATTCCTTTGCAATTCATTAAACTGAAACAAATTTGAAATAATGCGAATCGCCATATTTGCAACTTACAGTGTAAAATCCCTGATTCAGTACAGCACTGGTAAGCTGAGAAAGCTGCCAGCTTGAGTAGCAGAGGTTTACATTCATTTTCTAAAAGTATTTCTTGAGTTTTTTCCATTTGGGAGTTTGCACTTCGGAGTCCCCGAAAGTTCTTCAGGGCTGCCAAATTTATGCAAACATCTAAGATCCATCACTAATATCTTTTTTTCCATGCTTAATGCATCCTCATCACTTATACCATATCATCTTCAGCTTATTGGTACCTTAAACGCTGACATAACTGTTAGTCATTTATCGCAAAGGTCGAATCGTAAGGCTCGCCTCATTTGCAAGCTCAAGTTCTTGGCTGTTGGTTTACAATTTTGGAGTTAGGAATAATAGGTTGAGGGTTAGGTTTTTTAGGCTCGAAGTAAGTTGACAATACTGTAGAAGGCATGCACAACTAGGTATTCTAACTAGCAATAACGACATACACAACGACTACAAACGAACAAACATACTTGAGGAGGACAACGCGCAGCCTCTGCGCACAAATTTGGCATATATGCAAATGTATTTGGTTCTGCCTACCTTTTGGGTTGCGATACAATCGCGTGACTGATCCTCAGCTTGGACGCTGGCAACGACGATCTCTGTGGCAGTTAGCTGACAGCGCTGCAAGAGCTCCGTCGAGTTATGGCTGGGCGCACTCTCGCACTCCAAATCCAAATCGGAAACGGCCTCGTTCAGATCGTCCTCGGTGGCTGCGTCGCCGTCTTCGCCCTCGTAGCCGAACGAATCGTCTTCGGTGTCGTCGTCGTCATCCAAGCCGTTCTGCATGAGAAGCGAATAGAGAGGTTGAGGTAATGAGTACTGAGTGAAAGAGAAGAAGTTGCTAGAGTAGAGAGAAAGTTGGCTATGCCTACAGTGCTTTCTCATATAATCAGAGTTTACAGGGTATATGCGAGTTGGTAAACTCGCTCATTTTCTCTGCAATATGAATTTCAGTTTTTAATTGGCCAACTTGATTTGGATCTGAGGAAAGCATAAATATTGCTCAAGCAGCCGCTGGTCAGTCGCATTTTCACAATTTTCACACATTTCAAACACAATTTCCCATCACGTAACGCGATGACTGTTGCGGGTTTCCTTCTTCGCATATGTTATAATTGCTTTCAATTGCTGTGCCGTGGCTGGGGCCAAGTGCCAGACAAACAGACATAAAATATATGTATATAAAAAACAACAGAAAAGAAAGCACGACAAGCAGTTGCTGCCCAGACAGATGATAGATAATCCGAAAAAGTGAAAAAGAAAAGCAATAAGCAGGAGGCGGCTGAGGAAAAGCACACGTCATGTGGGTGGCTGTGGGAGGAGGCGGCGCGCACTCATCTAATGCGAGGGCGGGCCTTGAAGCCTCTTCAAAATTAACACGAAAAACACAAGTGCTCAACATTTGGGAAAGCAACCAAATAGTTGGCAGCTTAACCTCCGTTGACCTTGGCTACCCTTCGTAGCCCCAGCATCCAATTCCCCTTTACATTCATTCAGAACATCATCTGCTTTTGCAGCTCATAAAAACTAGAAAATTTCATTATTAGCCCATTGAAAACTGTAAAATCTTTAATGCCTAACATGTTTTCCCTCCCGATTTGCGTAATCTTCAGTGTAATTTGTGCCTCGGGGGCATCGGAATTCCATGTTAACGACGCCTGCTGAAGGTCATCAGCAAATAATTTGCTTCTATTAAGAGTCTGCTACATGGGCAAGCTTCGTACTTATAAAGATGAAAGAAAGGCTAACAATTCTAATACCCTATAGATTTGTAAAGATCAAATGAAGCTAGAGGGATTATATATAAGCAAAAGCTGTTTGTAATTCCCATCATAGGAAAGCAGTTCTGCCATGCTAAGATCGTCTCACTTAGCTCCGAACAAACTCTCTCCGAATTTAGTAGGTGTGAGAGGGAATTTAACTATCTAAAAAACTGCTCTTAGGTTGCTTAAGCTACTTTTTGTATACTTATGACGTACTCTACCCATGCCCTTCTCTACATTTCCAGGGTATCTAGACATGATTTATGGAGTATTTGGCAGCTTTTCAAACACTTGTGCGAGGCGCCTTTAGATTAGATTGTTTACATTGCAGAAGACATCAACAGATCTTTAGCCCAGCGAGTTTACCTTTGAACACGCAGCAGCAGGTGTAATTGGGCCAGACAAACAAAGTGAAGGCAAACGCCAATGGACACTACAAATCAATTTTTTGATAAACAAATCGAAATCAACTCAGCTGAATGGGCTTAGCACCCGCATTTAGATCTCTTGATTAACTAAAGTAAATCCAATCTGTTCAGCTAAACATATTCATATTCAAGTCAATCCAATAAAATCGAATGACAAGCCAAAGAAAGCCATTAAACCTTTTTTTCTTAACTTATTCCAGCTCAACTTCTCTTTGGCTGCCTTCGCCCACAGCTCAGATAGGTTAACTCTGTCGGGCCTACAATTTATGAACTTATTATGCAAAATGCATTTACACACACACACACAGAGAGAGATCCCATCAAAAATGTGGCAACGCCTTCCCCTTGTTGTTGCTTTGTCTGGCGGTTGTTTCCTTTGTTGCCTTCGACTGCCTTCGCCTGGTTCTTTTGCTTTAGCTGGAAATTAAGTTCAAGTTTATCGCAACGCACTTCACGCGAAACGAATGCGGCAGACGGGCGACGGCCATAGAGGGGCGTGGCTGTGTAGTTGGACACGTGACGTGAAATGTTGTTGTAGTTGTAGCTAGCTGTTGTTGCCGTTGTTGTTGTTGTTGTTGTTGTTGTTGTATGTTGCCAGCTTAGCACCTCATTTGCCCCGAGCTGAGCTGAGCTTCGCTCTGTGCTAAAACTATCATTAGGACGCGAGATAAACATCGGCCACGTACAGTGAAACCACACTAACAGCAACACGCAATCTTTCGTTCTGTCACAATTCTCATGTCATTTTCTCCTCCTCTCTCTCTCTATCTCTGTTTCTTTTTCCAAAGAACTTTAGTTGCTTTTGTAATGCTTTTTTTACCAACACGAAAAACAACTCGAAATGCGATTGCTCGATAAGTTTTTTGTGTTTCTCTGTACTTAAAATATGTGTGGGAAATTTTGTTTGGCTACTGTTTTTTATTCTCTTGCCCTCTTTCCCTCCCTCTCTTTCTCTCTCTCCCTCTCTCTCTATCTTCATTTGAAATTATGAATTTCCCACACGCCAACATTTAATTATCACTAAACGCTTTCATGTCATCGATGTGGAGCTTAAGTCTATTAACATATTACGTTCGTTCGCTCGCAGGGGGCGTGTAATTGTCGTGCAATCAGGCAACGAGAAGAAAACAAAAACGTGAGCTGCAACTGGAAATTGTTGTTAGTGTAATGCATGCCCATACATCTATCTACAAAGCAAACAAACATTGGAAATTACATATACATACATAGCTGACAGCTCAGTTAAGAGCCACTTGATCAATTGCTTTGTCACTTTGTACACTTAGGAAAATTAGATACATAGAAGTATACAGTAGCAACTCTTTAGCCAGCTTGGAGTTCATATGACTGATATGGCAATTGCTTGTGTGTACTTAAGATATTTGGAATATCATAGAGATCCAATAGGTATTATATGCCTTCTTCTTCATTTAATAAACTGTTCATCTAAACCAAATTTCGTCATGTTTCCTCAAGAAGAAGAAGCAGAGTTCACGTAGATAGTTTTGTATTAAGGAGTAGGAAACAGTGCCTTTTATTTTCAGTGTACTATTTATTAATAGAATTTTATTACAAATGCAAAGCGATTCACAGTCTTTAAAAGTTTGCATTGTCTAATAGAAGTGAGAAATGTAAACAAACGAGTATTGTAGATCGAAAGACAAACGTGACTAAACTAAGCTTAAATCTCTATATATATACTATTTCTATAGAGCTATAAATCTCTTAAGATCTATTCAATAATAAAGAAATTAGCTTGCATTTGCAATGCATTTAACAGCAACATCAATGCAAATATATTGCAGACAGAGGCAGCAACAGCAACAAGCGCCATGACAGCAGCAACAGCTAAAGCGTTGACAACCCGCAGCTACATGAAAACTTCCAAGTCATATGAAAGCAGCAGCAGCAGCAACAACAACAACAACTTGCAACATGCGCAGCTTTTTGCCACACAAACGCAGTGCAAAAGTAAGCGATGACAACAGCAGCACCCGCTGCAGCAACAATATTATTACCAGCATTGCTGCTGCAGCTGTTGTTGTTGTTGCTGCTGTTGCTGTTAAAGAAAATATTTCCTGGTGCCGCAGCAGCAGCAACAGCAACAGCAAGATCAATGTTCACAATTTAGCGCAACTATTACAAATCGCATTAGACGCTAAATTTAGCCAAGTTGCGCCGTAGCTCACAGCAGCAACAGTTGCTAGAATGACGACAATATTTGAGCACAGACTTAGACTCCCTGAGAGGGCTATGGCTTTCGAGTGACCCTAATAGGCTGACAGCGGCTGCACAGCTGCACAGCAACATGTTGCCGCAACACGTGCGTGAGTGGGCGTGTTGCCGGCCCACGCATGGCGCATAATTTGCAGGTTGTTGCTGTTGCAATTGCTGTTGTTGAATCTAGGGTGTTGGTATGATGAATGGCAATGCAGAATGGCTGTAGGCCAATACAGGCTGACAATTCGCAGTCAATAAAAAAGATAACTAGACAACGCCAGACAGAGAGAGGGCGAGGGTGGCAGAGATAGGCAGTTAGACAGTTGAACAATGCAAACAAAGGCCGCTTTTTGACATTTGCCAAATGTCAATATGCCATAAATGCAGCACGGGAAATATCATTGCAGGAAATCGCAGAGAAAATATGGCAGCTGCGGGTGGCGCACAATTAAATACCCTAACTAGCACATGGTATCTGGTGTCTGACCAGACACTAAATACTAGACTCTAAATGATAAGGCGTAAAACTAGGGTATTACTGCTTTAGTACTAGATACTATAAAGCATACCAAATACTAGACATGAGATCCATAGATAACAGATAGTAGCAGTAACAGACTGAAGACTAAAGAGCCAAAGTATAAGAACTTAGGCTAAGATACTGTATACTAGATAAATAATAAAACATATTTATTTATAAATTTATGATGGTAAATGTTCCAGTAAATAGGTATATAAGTATTCATGTAATGTCAACGTCTTTAAGAACTTCATAATGCCCATTTGCAGCTAGGGCATAGCTGAGCTTGTTGCAATCGAAGATGTCTCTGTCTCAGCCATTGTTTTTGTGCCCTGTTGCATTAGCCGCTGATTTATGTGTCTGTCTCAATGTGTCTGTCTCAATGTGTCTGTGTGTGTGTGTGTGTGTGTGGGTTAGTCTGACGCGTTGACAACATCAAACACAGCAGCAACATGTTGCTGGTTGTCTGTGTTGCTGCTGCTGCTGCTGCTCCCATTGCTATGTGGCGGCATTTAGTTGTTTACATTTGGCTTCTTCCCTTCTCAGCTCCCCAACTCTCCAGCTCCTCTGTTGCTTTCTGCATTGTAATTTCCCCATTGATTACATTGCGGCCACATCTCGTTTGACTTGTGCTCGTCTTTTTCCGTTCCATTCGCTTCGACTCGATTCAATTCGATTATAGGAATTGGAAGTCGTCGTCGTCTGTTTACCAGCTGCTGCCACAATGAAGCAATTTGGCCATGTTGCTGATGTGGCTGTGGCTTTTACTCTTGTTGTTATTATTCTGAGCTATTTCTTACTTTTTTATTGCCATCATCCGTTGGCCGGCTCTATTCAGGGAGCTCCCGCTGACTCCCATTGTTTGATTTTGCAATTAATCATTGGCAGACAAATGTTTGGCATTTGATTGAATATGTTAAAAATATATCTCTGTTGAATCTGGGTTGATCTACATAAAACTAAGTTTAAATTTAGAAAATCTTTTAGATATACGAAAGTTTTCTAGCACAGGAAGTCTCTTTCACTATTTTCTTTCACTTTTGCATTCAGTTTTCTTAAGTTTTTCCAACAATATGCAGATATGGCGAGCTATTAGCGTTTATTTTTATGATCTTCCGATAGAGCGCATATTATGAATTTGTTGCCTGAAGTGCTACAAATATGTATATTTATATGCATATAGAGGAAGTTATCTATTAATTGATATTTACTTGACTTGACTAAATAAAATTTAAATATAAAGTGAAGCTTAGATTGATATAGACTGTGGCATAGATAGATTATTAATATGAATCTATCTTTGCCATAGAGTACTACATAGAGAGAATCCACTACAGCATCTACTGATGCTCTCTTCTGCCCCCTTCACACATCATCTAAGTACATCTTTCTCTGATTCCACCCATCTCTCTGTATTCATAGTTCTCTCATATCTCACATACATATCACATTTCGTTTTCAAAGTTGCAAATTTCCAATCTGAATTTCATCACGGGCCTCGCATGCCATATTTTCCACTTCGATTTCGTTCCATTAGCTAATATCTGATTCGGCACCAAAGTTGGCCAATGTAGAGAGCGTAATGAACAATAAATGGCAGATTGGGGCACACATTTGTGCGCGTAATTGAAATGGAGAGCCAAAAGGCAACCCAGGCCAGGCTAGGCCTCGGCCAGCTCAGTTGCAAGCTGCATCATTAGCTGCCACTAAAAGTGGATCAGCTAACGGTCAGAGAGGCAGCCAGGCAGCCGTCAGCCACTCAGCCAGTGGTGGTTGCTGGCGCTGGGGATGTGGCCACATTATAAAACAATTTCTCACAAAAACCCACCCAATTTGCCTGCTAACCGCACGACGAGTGTTTTTTTGTTTTTCGGCCAAGCTTCCAATTACAAGCAGCATTTGGCTAAGTGTTGTTGTGGTCGCTGCTGCCACTGCCAGTGCCGCTGCTACTGCTGCTGGCTAGCGGCTAATTACTGTGCCCAGGCCCCCAAAACGAAAGTGAGACCGAGAGGCGGTAATTACCTTTCGGGCCAGCTGCCGTTTAACGGCCTTGCAACGCGCGCCTCCAAAAACACAAAAAAAAGTGAAACCTGAGCATAGTTTTGCATTACATGTAAATAGACGTATATATATATAATTGCAAGTAAATGTATATCGGTTCATTGTTTAGCGTTTTGTGGCATGCAACGGCAGGCAGCAACAGCAGTGGCAACTGCTTCCGCGTTGCTATTGTGGGTGGCACGCCCCGTTTACAGGTTGTTGCAAGAAATTTACATAATTATTGTGATTTAATTTTCGCGTTTTCCGGGGAAGCAAAAGACACACACACACACACACACACACACACACACATGCAAATATGTATATTGCATACACACGCAACATAAATAGGCACAATTTGTAACTGTCGTTGTTCAACATGCAAATGCAGTTCCGATTCGTGTGGCATACAACAACAACAGCAGCAACAACAACAACAACAACAGCCCAGTTAGCCAGTCAGACATATGTTCGCCCGTCAATTATTATTCAAAGCGCATTCGTTCATTTTCATGCCTCGCATTGCAGTTCGATTTATGAAAGGCTTAAAAAACGACAAGCAAATGCGACCTAGAGTCAGCTGACAGACTAGCCTGTTGGGCAGCGATAAGACTAGAACGCAAATATGTTTGCATAAGCAAATGATATATATTTCGATATCGAAACTAGGCCTAATGCCTTAAGACTGAACTTTCATATGAGACAGTGCAATCTCCAGTTAATATTCATCGATGACATATGAATGAAAAATAGTCTAGGAGATGTTATGCAAATATTCGTACAAATTTTCCTATAGATTATATAATAGACTATACTATATATATCAAATAAATGTCTGTAGATTGCCCACTTTCTATCTGTTATAAGAAATATAGAGTCTATCATGCTCTTCAATCAACCGTTTAATGGGTATCACAGCGAAATAGTTTTGGCAGTTATTAATTTGCATTCGAACTTTTATTTTTGGGTCTTTTGGGCTCTTTTCTTTCCGGGCATGCGCTACCGTCTTTTGTGTGTTTTTGGCATAGCTCGAATTTCGCTTGATTAATGCTCTGGGGCAGAGTGTGATTGATGTGCCGCAGCATTTAAATATTTGACGAGCGGCAATTAAATTCATAAATCGTTAACATTATATTGATCGACGTTAATTGGCTGTTCGATTGTTCGATTCGTTCATGATTGGAAATCCAATTAGCTTCGCTCGCGAAGTCTTGATAAACGATAAACGATAAACGATAGACTGGCAATGCAAGAGAGAGAAAAACTGCCTCAAGGTTGACTAAATGAATTTAGTTGTTAAGGCTTTTATAGACTATTTTATAAGAGCTGAAGTACAGTTGAAGGAAGTCTTTTCCTCCTGATCAAATCTCCTCATATTAACAAAGGTAAGGAATTTCCTGCTCATCTCTCTCCCATCTCTGGCTTGACAAAGGCATGTTTACTTTAACAGCAAGTTTAGCATGAACAACAACAGCAAATGTGGCCAGATGGGAATCGGACGTCTTTCATCACTTTCGCTTGGTATTTGGCCTTCGTTACATCAATCATAAAGTGCATTGGCCTCCTGCTTCGCCAGATCTGTATAATAACAACATCACATATAATACCCTATAATTTCTGGCCCAGAATAAACAAGAGCTCGACACGGCGATCGCAGCACACTCAAATATAATAATCAAGTGTAATCAATGTAATTCGATTGCAAACTGCATTTGTTTATCGAATGTGCTGAAGCGCACAAAGCAATTCATGTGTACGTGAGAGAGAGAGAGTGTGTGAGGGAGTGAGAGACTAAAGGCCAGCTGAAATAAAATGGATTTTTATGAGAAGTCGCGATCGTCTCGCTGGGCACGTCGTAAATTTGATTTGGTTTATTTTCATTTGTTTTTTCTTTCTTTTTCTGTTGCTGCTGCTGCTTCATCTTCCTCCCTTGCATTGTCTTGCCCTCATTTATGGCCGCTTTCCACAGATGCTGCTGCTGCTGCTGCTGCCACGGCTGGTGGCAAGTTCAAAGTCTGCCCGTGTGCTTGACGACCTCTGGGCCAAGTTTGTTGCAATGGGTCGCATAAATTTCACTTTTACTTGCCGCGCGCTTAATTTAGCTTTTATATGAGGCATATTTCACCACTGCGTGACACTGTATGGCAGCACATGTTGCTGGCAACATGTTGCCAGGCTACATATATACATAGCTATACGTGTATATAGGCATAAATGGAGCACATGGCCAAGCGGCTAGAAAAGTGTTGCAAATTATATGGCAGCAACGTGTTCATTGCATCGGTCATGCCAGCACTGAGGGGGCGGCACTGGCAGGAGGGGGCGTGCTTTGCAGCTTGGGGGCACAAGCGAATGCAAATTGTTGCATCAGCGAGCGCAACGAAATGTGCAGGAGAAACTTGGCCACAAATGAAGCAGTCCCCACATGAAATGCTCCAGAGCCGCAGGCCCGACAGCCAACTGCAGCAGCTGCTGTTCCTACTGCTGCCTCCACAGAGGGCAGCCGCAGCGTGTGGGTCAGTGCGTGCCTTGCATGAATTACGACATCCCAGAGCACGGCACGAGTCTAGCAGCGCTCGGCAGACACACTCTTAAATTATACACAATTAAAATGTTGTTACCGGCTTTGCAATTATATATTGCGGTAGCCGGCCGCTTGGGGTGGCTCAGAACTTTGGCCAGGAAACGTTTAAACTGGCACAAATCAGAGCACGAGCTGCAGCCGGAGGAGGAGTTGCCGCAGCTCCTCCAGTGCTCTCAAAACTGGGTCAATGTGATTATAGGCAAAGACTTTCACTAGCCAGCTGTCAAGTGAGTGGGATGAATGAAGCCACAGAGCGAGACAGAGCGAGCGGGTGAGGGAGTGGAATAGCGTGTGTGGGCCAAAGAGAATTGAGAAATTATGTTGGAAAGGCTAGAAAGGAACACGTTATGCGAAAGTCTAGCTCAGAAAGTGGGTGAGCTTTATTGATCTCTTCTATAAACCGATAAATCTAAAAGGAAGAAGACGTTTTATGTTCACTATATAAGTTATATATATGCATGTCAATTTTAATTTATCGATAGTTGTTAGCGATAGTCTGATATTTATATTTCTAACTGCTTCATTTTAGTGTTTAACCTAGCACACTTAGAGTCTCTCTTGAACAAATAGCTTAATGCTTATATGTTATCGATAATAGCTAATCGATAGCCTTAATTGCTGCACTCCATTAGCTGCACTCGATTTCTAGTACACGCAGCCCCATTTACGGCGCCCTCATTCTATTCTGTGTGCCGAATTGTTAAGCAGTTTATCGATAATGGTTAATCGATAGTTTTAACAGCTTTGCCTTGCCACTGCGCACATTACGAGAACATTTAATTGCCCACAATCACGAAAGTATTTGTGCCTGGAGAAATTGTACTTCTCGCAGAGATTTTAATGTTTCTATAGATTCGAAGCGACTTCTGCCAATGCATTGGGTGCTTGGGGCAGCGCCGCTGCTGCCGTTGGCCAAGTGGATAGCGTTCGAGGCATTTGTAGAGCTCGCATTGCCGGCATTTTCACCAAATGAATTAATTAAATCAGCGAGCAGAGACACTTTTGTAATTAGAAATGTCCACAATTGGCAACTGTCCGCAAGAGGCGGACACACAAAAGGCAGCCGCAGCCAAAGGAAAGCAGGCGCCAATGCCAACTCACAATGCCTCAAATGAGGAGGCATCCATCCGCTGATGCGGTTGCGTTTCTATTTTCCAAGAATTCAACGTATGCCTCTGCTTTTCGCTGTTTTACAAATAGAAAACGGAAAGGCGAAAACTTTGCGCTAATCCAAAGCGAATTTCTTTAAGGTAAAACGAAGCTAATATCATCTTGTGTGAGATTTATTTTTGCAACGAGTCGCTAGGTGAACTTGGGAGACTCAAGGGTAATGTTGCCAAACTCATATTATAAGAGTGAAAGTGGTTTGGATCAATTAACAACTTCTCCCAGCTTTTAGATGCATTTCCTGTTCCATTCGTGTTGCACCCCTGGTTCTATTCACATTTCCATAACTGTGCCCAGACTATATATAGCGTAAAGTTTTCTTTAAGACTTACCGCGGTCGAGCTGCGTTTGCGCAGTAAATTATCCAGGCACAGCTGTAGCTCGAAGGCCTTCAAGTAGATCAGGTGATAGCGATCGCGCAATCGTTCCAAATTGCCTTCACCCTTTCTTGGATGGGCTGTGTTGTTGTTGCTGCTGTTGCTGTTGCTGTTGCTGCTGCCGCCAGCTGCGACAAGTCCAGAGCCAGTCGCAACTCCAACGCTGGGCGTGGTCAATGGGGCTGCATCAGAGGCGAAGCCGCTGCTGAGACTGTGCGATTTGGTGGCCGAGTCGCTGGTCGATTCGCTGGAGCAGTTGCTGGTTAAGGAAGCAGGCTGCTGCGACTGCGACTGCGACTGCAACTGGGATTGTTCCCGTTCCCTTTCGGAGGCGGCACGTATGCAAGCGCTTACAACTCGAGCGTGTGATACGATTTCATGGTACAACACCTGGAAATAGACAAACGAAACGAAGCAGAGAAATGAAAATTAAATTGAATGCGAAAGGTGTCGAGTGCGAATGGCTGTCAAGCCAATTGGAAAGCGAGCACACATGACGTATGCTTAATATGGCGCGCGCTTTGGCCACGTGATTTCAAGCCAAGCCAAGCCAAGCCGCCAATAACTGCCCATACCAATTGCCAATAAAGATGTTGGCCCGCCACAGCGCGTGGGCTTTTGGCTTTTACATTCGAACAAAGCAGAAGCTGCCCATGTCATGATCGAAATTGAAGCTTTCTATAGCTAAGAATTTAAAGACTTACTTCACTTCCCCTCTATTACCTATAAATCCCGATATACGCACAAAGTAATAGCATCTCCTGTTCCTATAGATGTACTATATAGTCAAGTCTCACTGTATAGCAGTAGAGCTCAAAGAAAGCCTTAGTCTTAGTCTCAGTTTGCCTGTCTTCCTCTAACAACACCTCAATTTGTCTAGAATCCTCTGACATCTGCTCAACTTTTTCGTGCAGTGCATGCAACTTCACTCATAATAAACTCTTCTGCCTCTGTCCCCGCCCCTACCTGAACACCAGCCTCTGCTGCATTTCCGTTCATGTGCAGCAATTGGCTGTTGTCTTAGATTTTCATCACTCATTTGTCATTTTTTTCGGCAGACGACTCGAGCGCAAACCCAGAGCCAATCGAGACAAAGGTCAAATCCCACACATTGCATAAGCCCATGATGATGCATCCGTCCATTGTGTTGTCGAAGATTAATCGATAAATGGTATTGGCTAAAAAGGCTTTCCGCATCCACAGCCGCCGCCTCAGCCAGAGACAAGCGTGCGATATTCAATTTATCAAAAGGGGGAACAAAATGGTAAACAGAAATAGAAAAAATAATTACAAATGTAATTGACACGCAGCAGGTCAGAGTTGAAGCCAAGCCGGCTGTGGGCGTGGCAGCGCCAAATGCCGCACAATGACACCCACCTAGCCGCACACATGAGCAGCATTCGCATTCGCAATGGCAATTGCCGCGCTGTGCGGTTATCGTACATTGATCTTCATACAACAGTTTAACCCCAGCGAACTCTTGCATCATGTTGTCTGTTGGCTAAGTAAACAGCAACGGCAACAACTACAACAGCAACAATAGCTGTCAGCTTAAGCATTAGAAATCGATAAATATGATGAAGCGGCCGAGTAAAACCCACCTGGTAGACACACTTATGGCAGCAACTGTTTGCATCCTGTGCATTTCACCAACTCAACTCATAAATTTACCATTTTCACCTGTTGGGCTGCTCATTTGTACCTTCTTTTTTAATGGACTCGACTTCACTCTCTCTCTCTCTCTCTCTCTCTTTGTTCCCCCCTCGCTGAATGCAAATTGAAATGTCATAAAAAGGCGTTCGTTTATCGATTTGCATATGCGAACGCCTCTCTGTCTCTCTCTCTCTCTCCTCTTGCTTCCTGTCTGCGTCTCTATGCAGCTCGTGCAAATCTTATGCACATGATTATCATCGACATTTTGACATTTGATTAAAGAAATAAAAAAAAGCTTTGCAGCAGCAGCTGCTTGGACAAGCTGCGACTTGGTCAAAGTTTCAGCACTGAGGAGTTGCACAAACCTAACGCGAAACTCAACTTCCACAATCGAACTGGGGAAGTTTTCACTTTTACTGTGCCTGCAATTATAGAGAGTTCTCGAAATCTGCTTAACAGAACTGTTATAAGTAGCATGACATGGTATATTCACTTTCTGTAATACCTTATAAATGTATATCCAATACAAATGCTAGTCTCAATATATCAAAGTTTTTCTAATTATATCAAATACATGTTTTATCTACTCCAATCACATGCAAATAGTTCTTATCTAAACTTCCTTTCACATTATAGACTTATATTAAACTCCACCCACGCTCAGCTTCAACTTCTTCCACTTCAATGGCTTTTCCTTGGGCTGCACAAATATCTAAACGAGCGCAAATCGAATTCTGTTTTATAGGAATTTTCCGCTAGATAATTTTCTGAATCATTACAGCAACTTGAGTCTGAAATTGTGTGCATTATAATAATATTATGATATTTTCGCTGTTTTGCCTTTATCATTGTATATAATTATGTGGCTCGACAAAGAATTTGTGTGCTACGTCGAGAGGTGCCCGCGGGGGACGTGTTTCGGTCTTTCTGTTTTCAGAGGCTTGGCTGTTTGCACAAATTCAAAACTCAAGCCGAGTGCAGAGCCCAATTCATAGCCATTAGCTGAGAGGCAAGTCGCGCGAGTCATGAAGTTGTTTCAAGTTCTTGGCAGAGGAGCCACAGCCGTAAGAAGCGTCTCTGACCTGGGCAGGTGTGTGGAGGCGGTGTGGGTGTGGCAGTCAAGCGGCTGCCTATTTGCGATAGTTGCGGCTCATTACGAGCCGAAGAGCGAGAGCTACAAAGAAAACAATAACAACAACAGCAACAGCAACAACAAGACACAAGCTAAGCCAAACAATTGCTTGGCCATAAAGCAACGCCTTTCTCTTTGTTTAAACTCAGCCAAGATTCAGAGTCGGAGTCGAAGTCGAGTTGGAGGCTGTAGGCTTATGGCTCCACTCCCCAATCTTTGCACGACTCTGGGTCTTGGCAATTTGGCGAGCCTCTTAATGTATTTTGCACACGCCACCCACCCACCTGAGAACGTCGAAGTCGAACTCCAACTCCAACACCAACACCAACTCCAGCCCGAACTCGACTCCAGTTTCAGAACTTTGAATTATAATAAAATAAATATGAGCCAGAACTTTATGCAAAAAGTTCGTGACTAATCGGCGGCTGAACTTGAGATGTTACCTTCTCCCCAGTGTTGTGATTGCAATTGAGACTTTGATGCACTCAGCCAGCAGGCAGCAGGCGGCCGTCGGCAGTCGGCAGTTACAGCAGCCATGCAGCAGGCGCCCAGTTGGCAACATGTTGCAAGACGAAGGCAGAGCGAGAGAGAGAGAGACAGGGAGAATTTATCGGCTAAAGAAAAGTGAATGCACAGTGGGTGGGATACTGAATTGAGAACACAGAATAGGTAAGGCAGTATATGCTAAAGTGTTGCTAACTATATTTGTATGACTGACTGCAGAATGCTCCAATCCGTGAGGACATTCAACTATCCCTAGACTTATCAACTAGGGAATACGAGTAAATCCTTCACATTTTAAGTCTATAGCTGCAATAGCGACAAAATGGAAGAATAGAAGGTCGAATAGGCGGATGTACATACCCATACAGCCAAACGGATATTACACAAAACCAATATGCTCATCTCACTACTAAAAAGTATACAAGTAATGTGTCTATTGTTCTATTGTTCCACAGCAGTTTCAAGGTCTGCGTAGAGGCTGCTGCTCACTGGGCGAATGCTTTCGGAACTTATAAACAATTTCAGATCAGATATTTATAAATCGCTTCCAAGTGTTTATTTATCAATTGTTATAGGTAATTGTAATGTGCTTAGCAGAAATCAGACAAAGAATTGTCTATAGATCATCTATGTAGTAAATATTATAGGAAATTAAATATGTTTTTATATTTTTTCAAGTCACATATCCCTCATTAAAAGACACTTCTCTATACTCCATATACTTGCTCATATTCAATCATCCATTTCATAATATTTTCATCATAAGCCCCTCCACTCAGCTTCTCCATTCGAGCTGTCAACGGCTCATTTCGTTCCCATTCTCTGCTCGATTTCCCACTGCAATCACGTTTTCAGCCTTTGGTTTTTATATTTTCCAATAACTTTTACATAATTTACATAATTCTTTATGATTCCCTCTCGGCTCGCTTATGATTTGTGTGCATGCATTAAGCATAAACTCGAGCAATTTTTCCCAGCTGGCGCCAGTTGAAATATGACTTTCGACTACAGTTTGCCCAGCTAAATGCTAATTGGACTCTTGTTGGCCACATAAATTCCATGCACAGTGGGCACGCTTCTCCTTCTGCTTCTTCTTCGTCTTCTAGTTGTGCTTCCTCTTCTTTAGGCTAGTTGCAACACAGACATAGGCTGTGGCTGTCCTCCAATTGTTGTCGGCTCGCATGACGCACATTCGCGCAAAGATCTTCTAATGCGTTTTGCTATTTATAAAGCTGAAGACTGGGCACTCTGCTCTGGCTGTGCGGCTGTGTCTCTCGATCGAGGTTCGTTGACTCATGAAATTTTTTCGTAGAGTGTTGAGCAATAACCAAGAATACCAACAACAACAACAGCAACAACAACAACAATTAACTAGCTACAACAACATTGGATTCATGATCGAAAATGTCAGTACGTGACCTCGACCGCGTTTTCGAAATATTTATGGCCCCCCTTAGACACTGGGCACAGCCTACGCCCCTCCTCAGTTGAGTTGCTGATATGTGTTCATATGTATAAATATACACATACATATATCTGATTCACACCAAGTTCTAATAAATCACAGCTCTAGAAAGCTTCACATTTAGCTCATAAAAGTTCAATTCTCACCTGCCAAATATTTTGGCCAAAAATGAAAATTTCTTTAGCACAAAGTCAATGAACGTTGCCTCCACAACAACAGCAACAACAACTATGCAACACTTCCAACATGTCACACATACTATAAATTGGAACGCGCACATTTCCTACTTTTTCAGCTCTTTTTGCTAGCACATTTCTGAGTGAAATAGTCACGACATTTGGAACACTTCCAAATGGCCAAATCGAAAGCGACTTTAAATAGCACCCAAAAGAGAGAAGAGAGTGAGAGAGAGAGAGAGAGAAAGAGGGAGAGAGAAGAAAAAAATTAGATACAAAGTCTGCCCGGTTTGGGACACAAACTAATTTCGGCGTACGCGCTTCCAAAGCAAACAAGTTGCGACTTCTCTAATTACCTCAATGGAGCAGCAGAAGAAGAAGAAGACGAAAAAGAGGAGGGGTAGGAGCACAAACAACACTTTCCTCTTGTGCTGCGGAGGAGTTGGGCGAGCACTATTGACAAGATAAATGACAAGAGGAAACAAGAAGAAGCAGACAAACTGAAGTTGACACCCAATAGAGGTGTGAGAAAATGAGAAAATGACCCAAGATGTAACAGTTTCTTGATGAAGATATTAGGCTAAGAGATAGCCTAGAGAAGCGATTGATGGAAGTAGTAATATATAGATATATACTGTGAATAAGTTATCGGTAGCTAATCTGTAGCTAATCGATAGCTGATCTCTAACAATCAAATGTTTCACTCTTCTCAAAATTCGATTACTCCACAAACTTATCGCCAAACATACCCCATCGATACTTCCCTCTACAGGGTATATTTGTGGTGGGAGTGACTGCCTTTAAGACCTATTGTTTGACTTGTGTTTGGTGTTAAGTGCAACACCTCGCACGTATTTTGTCACCTGGACAATTAAGCTGCCTGGGAGACAAAACGCATTCAGCCGAACTCGGTTGACCCACAAATGAGAGCAGCGAACGATGCCAAATGCAACTGCAACGTGCTTCAAGCGAATGCACCGGGAATTAACCGAAAAACCCAAAGATGAAGAACCGTTCTAAGCAGGCGAAAGAGAGAGTCGCTCGCTGACCAAAATGTCCGCTGATAGCACAGTTAAAATCCCCGACACGGCCTATTGAGTAACATATCAGAGAGAGAGAGAGAGAGAGAGAGCGACAGAGCGAGTGAGGGGGGGTCTCTGATATCAAAGCTGACAACGACACGGTTGACATAATCACGTTCGAGTGTCACGTTCGTAGCCGGGCACGATAAGACGACGACGAAGACGACGGCCGAGACGACAGAGACAAACTCTTCGTCTGCGCCTTTTGTTGCCGTCACGTTCTTGGCAGATGTGTTGCTGTTGTTGTTGTTGTTGTTGTTGGCCCCCATGTGGTCCACTCGAAGTTGCAGCCAAAGCCTGCCTGCATCCAAAAACTGTGGCCAAGAACAAGTTTGCCGCTTGTCAAGCTTTTGAAAATTGTTTTCAGTTTTTCTCTTCATTTTTCTTTTGGCTTTTGACTTTAGCTCTGGCTCCGGTCTCATTAAAAACATGTTACATGCCTTTAACTGCTTAAACTGATTATGAAATTGCTGGGCTTTAACTGTTTATGTAATTATTTTTTACAACTACCAATCAAAAGCAGTTTTGCTCAGTCAGTGAGTGACGTGGTAGATACCCTCTACGTGTAGAATGCATTTGCAGACTGTTATACTAAACATAAGTGACACCATTCGAAACTAATTTCGTTCTTCATTACTCTCAGAATCCCTTTCAAAAATTATAAATAATTTTCCTATGGAGTATGCCCAACAAAACCATCATCTATTTCAAATTTTCAATGAATAAGTCATAAGCCACAACAATTGAAACATCTGCGCTTGATGAAGCATTCTTTAAGTTGGTTATCTAAGAGAGCATTGTCTACCTGGTGTGTGTGGATTAAATGAAAATCCTTGGCTTTCTCTGCGGGCATTAAATTTCAATTATTACAACATCAGAGGGGCCACGGCCTATTGGGTCTACTTTCTGCTTTCTATTTATTGCACAATTAACAAGTCGTTAGCCCAAAAGTTTTTTGTGATTTCGTTATTTTCGGATCTTTCAACTAACGTTACGCCTGGTGCCAGCTGTTAGTACATTGACCACAGAAAGGTAATATCATTTTAATTGCCACCAGGCAGAGACCGCAATAGAAAGAGTAATATAAAGAGCGAGAGGGAGAGAGTGAGAGGGGGGGACAGAGACAAGTTCCCGTCTGCTTAAGTAACTGGCATATTCAACAACTCAACTCAACTACCAAGTTGATCCGTAATCAACCTTCGAATGAAAGCCCAACCACGAGGCGGAGCTCCCCGGCAGCAGCCTTGTTAACGGCTCTTGGACAACGCTTTGACCTTGTCCATTTGGCCAACTGATGGCGGTCATTTGGCTTGGCTCTCTATTTCTTCTATGGACCACATTTGGCAGACACTTAACGAACGTTAATTGCACTCGAGTGGCCCGAAGATCACACGACGAGTGCCTCGAAAGTGTTTTCGGGGCTTGTTCGACTTTGTTTTTGTCTCTGCTCAATTTGGGGGCAGCGCCGTGTTTGGTAATCTGATAGTTTCGAGTGCGGATGATACTCGAGTGGCCGGTGTCAAATGTGCCACAGATTTGGGTGAAGAGGTTCACTGAACTCGCTGCAGAAGGTCGAACGTAACAGTTAAAAGAACGGTTTGGGCTCTAGAAAGCTTAGCCAAGTCGAGGGAATACAAAGTAAGAAGAACTTTAGTTGAGCTTGATCTCATTTCTCTTCTCTTTTCATCTGTGACAATGGACACTCTGCTCTCTCTCTCCCTCATTAATCCATAAAACTGCTCATCTGCCTCTTAATCTGAGTCTTCATTAAATAAGCTATGGCTAGCCAGATGGATCTTTCGCTCTACGTGGAGTGGATGCCTGAGTCATCTCTTCCTCTTTTACTTGAATATGCATCCGTTTCTCTCTCCCATTCAAGTAAGACCGTTTTAGCTATACAACCACCTCCCGTTTCCCCTCCCTCCCCACCTAGCCATCTCTCATAATCCCATTTCGTGCAAATCCAAATCGGATTACAAGTCCATTGTTAATGGTAAAACATTTCTCATGATTGATTTTACCCCCACCAAAATTGGTCAGCAGCAACAGCAACAGCAACAGCTTAACAGGCTGGAAAACATGGATATGTACAGACAGCATATGAAATATGGATATGGAATGGAAATGCATATGACTGCCGATATATCAGCCAACTAGCAACAACAACAACAACAACAACAGCAACACAAAAGAGCTAAACATTTCTCAATATTGCATTGCGCTGACATTTTCACAGACACAGAGCAAACAGCGGCGCATTTTCACCAGTTTTTCAACAGTTTTCCCGAAACTAAAGCTGTCCATGACAAATGATTGCAGCAATCAAACGAAATTAGTCAATGAAATTGGCAAACATTTCGGCTAATTAGTCTTAAAACGAAAACAAAGCCAAGCAAACACTGTGAAGTCGTCTAATTGCGCAGCATTTGAGTTGGGCAATTGGAGTTTTCCCAGCAGCCTCGCCTGGAGCCGATCGTCAGCAGCGAATGTCTACTGTATGCAAGTCAAGGTCAGCCGATTGCAGCACAATCATATCTAACGCTGCGGGTCACTCACTACTCTCTGCTGCCCTAAGCCCAGAGTCTTCAAGAGAACCCATTTTTAGTGCGGCCCCTAATCACCAACGTTTACCAGCCAATTGAGCTCGGGGTCGTGCTTTATAGTTGTCTACATACATATATATATATATATATATATATATATATATATATATATATATATTAATGAATATGATTTATGCTGCAGCTCGTCTCAGCTGTCAAAATTATTTCGAAGCTAACTGCATTATGCACAGATTATATTTCACAGTCAATTTAACAGTTAAAGAGCATTCAGATGCAGTATTTCTAATGAGTCAAATAACTTTAACTTTGTACTCACTAAACTTAGTTGAATTAGAAACCCAAAGTAACCCAGCTATACAGTCAAACAGCTATTGCAAAGTTCATATGTAAAGAGAAATCCAGCCATATAACATATAACATATTATATCCATTAGCTAAGCAACGCCTTGTTTATTTATTGCAAAGCAGAACTCCATTCATTACTATTATCATTATGATTGTTATTATTATTATTATTATGGCTAATGCTCGCTGCAAGTGCAGCAGTTATAATTGGCATGGACGCGAAACATAAAGATTATAATCATGATAATGATCGTTCGGTTGCCAGATTTGACCTCCGTTGACCCCGTTGCACATCCTCTGTCATATAACAGGTTGCCAGCTTTCTTGGACAACTCGTAATTGGGGCGTGGCAATGCACAGCACATAAAAAAAACACCGCACAGTAATTGAAAGCCGACATTTTGGCAAATTAAGTGCCCATAAAAAAAAGCCAAAACAGTTGTACAATGGACAATGTAATTACCAAAAACTGCCAAGAGAGAGAGAGGGAGAGGGAGAGGGAGAGAGATGGCGAACGAGAGACAGAGAAAGAAATCAAAATCCATTACAAATAAAAAATTGCAAAAACGAATTAAATAAGCTTGAATAGTTGATGCCAAATGAACGCAGCTCAAATGCTCTGAAGGTGAAAGAAAATACCCCATAAAAACTGTTATGATATTATACGATATGATATGAAATTTATGATGTACATTGAATGGTACTCTATAGATAGTTAATATGATATACCACAGGATATCATTGATCATTGTTTTCCTATGTAGCTCATTAGACAAATCATAAAGTCGATTCATTTACTAGCTATTACGTTCATGATCTCTATATCTCAATCATTTATAATTACTTTATTTCTATATGCTTTCGCATATGTCGCTTGCAGGCCTCTATTGAATTTGGCTTTGACTATATCTCAAATAAATTTGTTCGTTTCATTTAACATTGCAAATGAGTTTTGGGTTTCAGTTGCAGCTTTGCTTTTTTGGGGCTGCCTTGTCCTGGGGGGCTGCAGCAGACACCAGGCAGGAGACAATGGAAAAGCGCACTTTCACTAACAGCAGGTGGAGATGCTCACACAGTAAACATTGGCATCAAGTGGCATCTGCAGCGTGTTGCTTGTTTCTCTTTGCTTTTTTAACAATTACGACACCTCAATTTGCGAGCAGAGGCAGCTCGAGCAAAAACAACAAAACGACAGCAACACAGCCAAGTGCCCAGAAGCTACAAAATCAAAGCACACATAAGTCAAGTGCTGCACCGCCTCCTCCAGCTGTTGCTGCTCCTCCTCCTCCTCCTGCTGCTGCTGCTGCTGCGACAGACTCCACGGCAACTCATTAAGCGGCAAACGGGTTCATAACTCTGCAACATGCCGGGTCACATTTGGGGGTCAGTCTCTGCCACAGCCACAGCTCCAACAGCTCCAACATCTCAGCATCTCTCTCACTTCCGAATAGATAAACGTCGCAACGTCGCCGCTTGATCGACGACGACATGTGAAGAGAGCCGCAGCACGTTGCACAGATCTCGGAAGCTCGCGCAGCAATTGATTTTTAAATGCAAAAGGGTGGGGGGCGTGTTCACCTGGCCAGGTTAAGGGGTAATCTACAACAAACCGACTACGTGCCCGGCTAGCAACTATTTAAGGCACTTTCGGGCACAAATATAAATATTATTAAAAGTAATGTGGGCCCAGTTCAATAACACCCAATACAATTGGTAGTTAGGCCTTAAGATATTACCTACCCAATGTGAGTTGAGTGCGGTGAAAGAGACCGCAGCAGCCAAGCAGCAAACCCACAACAACAACAACAGCAACAATAATAATAACAACAAACATAGGCAGCCAGCTAAGCGTGCTTAATGTTCAATTGTTTAGAGTACATTGAACTGAAACTGTGGCAAACTGTGGCAAAAGCCTCAGAAATCAGCTGAGAAACCCAGTGGCAAAGAAAACAGAGAAAGATTAGTTATATATAGGTATACATAAAGTATAAACTATATATATATAGCCTAGGCAGAAGATGATATCAAGACAGAATGAAAGAAATGCTATTATATAAAAGGATAATTAGAGAGGGAGTGGGAGAGGGAGGCAACACTTAAAGTGTTGATTGGATACAGATGGAAAATGAAGAGTTCAGTTTTAATAGACCAAATTATTGATATCTATATGAGAGCATAGAGAGAGAGAGAGAGAGAGAGAGAGAGAGAGAGAGAGAGAGAGACACAAGGCAATCATCACTGAACAATAATTATATTGCATTAATTGATTAAAATTCCAAACCGAACTAACAATTTAAGACCTCACAGCATATGATAATACTCATATTAAATATACGTTTACAAACTATAAGAACTGAGATATTTGCATTAAAAACCATCAGTCATACAATCAATTCATCCTTATAAAGCCACATACATATATGAAATCCTTATTTGTTATACTACACAAAAGTTTAATCATCATCAAAAGAAGAAAAACCCAAGTCTTAATTGAAATGTATTTCCAAGTACTAGAAATATCATTCGCTATCTATCTTGCCCATTGAGAGACGACACATGTAGGCAGCTGACAAAGGACAACCTGTACAGGTCTGTCTGCCACTTTCGCCACATCTATTAGACGCATCTGTAACAAACTAATGCACTGAATTGCGCTCAATGCCAGAGAAAGTTTAACTGATCTGCATTGTGTGGCAAGGCGACAATAGGACCATAACGAAGGCATCCTAAGGCACACACACGACACACTCCACACACTCAACACACACACACACACATACGACATTCACACATCAACGCCTCTTGATTTTTATTGCGTCTGCTGCCGATCGATTGAAGTGCATAAAAAAATTTGCATAGCGTGGAAATAAAAGCAAAATTTATTGGCAACGCGTCGCCGTCGTCGTCGTCTTTGCTGAGGTTGGCAACTTTATTAGCAATTTGCCAAACGGCAATTTGAATAAACGAGCAGTGGCTGCCACCAGGTAGGCAGAGCAGCACACACACACACACACCTACACTTGAATGTGTTGCAAGTGGGCTTATGATGCTGTTGCCATGTGGCAAGACTTAACAAGGATTAATCAGGCGCAGCGAATTTCAAACTTATTTATGTGTCGAAAAGGCGCTGGAAGAAGAGGAGAAGGCGACACCCTTTGTTGGGGCAGCATTAGAAAGTCTTTGCTGTTGCATTTGTGGCGCATGTTGCAGCTGGTGCATGTCGCGCCGCAGACATTCAAATATTCAAATTGCGAAATTTGCAATTCTCACCTGTGTGTGAATCCAACACGTGGCGATTGCCTTTGTCACGTTTCACATTTTTGGCTATTGCTAACAAATATGAGCGCTGGGCGCTGGGATGTGCTGCCCCTCCTCCCATCCATCCAGAGAGCACTTGAATGGCAGCACAGGACAGGAAAAGCGAAAAGCAAAAGGTTTTCTTGTTTTTTTGTTTTTGCCGTCTGCTCGCTTGCGCCATATCAAACGGGCGAATCGCTGCACTGACAGAGAGCAAAAAAGCAGTACACAATCAAATGACAGCCACTGATGCAACAGGCAACAACAACAGCAACAACAACACATTGTAGCACTGCCGGAAGACAGACGCTGCAAACGAACCAACGTACGAATTGTTTTCAATATGCCTTTGACAGACAGTCGGACCGGAGCACTCGACCAGTCGAACAGTCAGCCGAGTCCAAAAACTGTCAGACAGACAGTCCATTTCGAATTCGAACTCGAACTGGGGTCGGCAGCGCACTCCACAGACAGACAGGCAGACAGACAGTCGGACAGTGCTCAAACAGATGCAGTTGGGCCTAGGGCAAGCCCAGCGATCCGCAGCGCATCTTGCTTCAAAGCGCTGCCTTTGTTTAGATGGCAGAAATGAAGGTCCTCTATGCCCAGGCCGCGTTCACTTTTATCCAAAGTAATTGCTCGCTTCGTTCCGATACTGATCAAAATGCTGATCATCATCATAATGATCATTGCAATCATTGCGAGGCTGGAGTCGCTTGTAATAAAAGTTATCTGCAGAGCGATTGCAGCGTTGACTCGCTGCATAATTAGCTAATTGCATGAAAGCCTAATGCCAGACTAGCCAGAGATCGATAATCTAATAGAGCTGTTCAAAGATGGCGAAAGAAAGTAGCTAAGTAGGGTAGAGTAGGGGCATTCTGAGAAATATTCTTCCATAGCTCTCTATAAGTTCAAGGAGCGAAACTGAGTTGCTTTGGCCTACAATGAAGTATATTTATATATATCATAATCTCAAATACTTTACTCATTTGGCTTCCAGTCATAATCTCTGGAATCTCCTCTGCTCGAATGTCTTTCGAGTTCATTAAAATTTAGCTAAATTGTAGCCTCAACTATAATCAAGTCCGGCTCAATGATAAATTCAATTAAAATATAAAACATTATCGATTTGTCGAATACAGACTTAATAATTAGGCAATAAATCAGGCAATGAAATGCGAAAGTCCATTGCATTGGGGCAATTAAGAAATTGCATTCATAACAAAGCGCGAATCGAACGATTTGTGCACTCAAAGAGATGAGTTGAGTGAAAGCGAATGAATGTTAATTGCAAATCGCTAAAGAAAGACCCTGCTAAGAGGGGCGTGGCAACATATAATATTTGTGATATATGTATAAAATACACTGTATATACATATATATGTATATCTCAATCTGGATTCCATTTTAGTTTATTGAACGTTGCAATGGTTCGTTCCCCTCTTCGCGCCAGCCATGAAAAATTGAAATTTGCACGCAAAGCCAAAAAAATTATGACCGCCAAGACTTGGGCAGGCAGGGAAATGGCATCTTGTTGTTGATAGTTCAACATGAGAAATGGCAATTTTAATTGCGGAAGCAAAAACTAAATGAAAATAGAAAACAACAACCGAAACCGAAAATAGCTGGAAAAACTTACGCAACACATGTGTGTGCGATTGCTGAAGACGGAGATCAGAGATCTGGGACCTCATAGGCATCATTCTTACCTAGAAAGAGAAGAGCAGAAATAGACAAAGTTAGTGGATTCGATATAAAGTATGCGAGACATATATACACGATATAAGTAGCAGCTATATTTGGTCTGCAGGCAAGGGAAATAAAAGAGAGAGAGACACATTGGTGTTCTAGTCGGGAGTGCTTTACCAGGAAATACCCGATTCCAGAGACTCCTTTCTTGATTTATATGTGTGCTATGAAATAAAAACTAGAATGTAATATGCAAATACTTTCCAACAACTTCCTTTCCCAAGTTACCTCCATTTCAACATCTCCCGCATCGATAGGCTTAACTGCCCAGACATCGATTACTCTCCATGGTAGACTTTCGAAATGCATTTGCTTTGATGCATTTTGTCTACTTTTCTGGCGACCTAATGAAATGCACTCCAAAACCACATCAAATTTATGGGCACACGGGGAAGAAAAGAAAAACCACTTCCCAGACAAACAGAATCGACAGGGCTATAAATATATAATTTATGTCTAAATAGGGCCAACGGCGCCGTTGTTTAGATCTTGTAGAGCAGCAACATGTTTGACAACAGGCACGACGGACGATGATCATGATTTGTTTAAGTGAAATGTTTGGCCACACTCTGGCAGTCGAATAATCGCCAGATGCCCAATGGATAAACAATAATAACAAATGGGAGAAATCTTTAACATGTATAGAACATTCACAATTGACAGCCCCAGAGAGAGAGAGAGAGAGGGAGGGAGAGAGTGCACCATATGCCCTGTTATGGAAAATACCAAAAATGGGCGCCATATCGGCATTCACAGAGTGGGTGTTGAGTGGAGGTGGGTGGAGGCAGGAGTGGGAGTAGGAGTAGCTGGCGCTGTTATAGTTTGTTATGCTAATTGAATAAGGGCAAACGAGAAAAGCTATTTTCTAGCCAAGCACATGCCACAATTTATGTCTAGCCACAACAACAACAACAACAAGCACGGAAGAAATAGATTTTCACCCAATTTTCTAGCTCCGTGCATGTGGCAATGGTGCATGACATTTTCCGAATGAGCGGGCGTGGCAGACACGCGACAAAAATGCAGCCAGCCAATGCCGGTTGAATGCCTGGAAAGTACTTTCATTCGAGCTGCATTCTTGATGCAGACGATAACAGGGCAATCGATAAAGCACTCGATATCTAAAGCTGACCCACTTTGCAGACATATTCAACTGATAAGTGCATTAGTTTGGGCCATAAATCAATGGAATTCTGATATTAAGAGCAGCTAATAAAATATTGTGTATCATAGAGAGTGAAGTGTCAATCGATTAGATAAGATTAATGCATTTAATTGAGAGGCGAAAAGCTTTCAGATGTGACCAAAATAAGTCTGTTGAGTGTGCCATACAGTCAATCCATTAGGCTGTTATCTCATTGAAGTAAATATATTATTTTCTCTAATTAAGAGGCATCAAAAATGCAATCAGACAGAGGAGTTGTGTTCAAAGAGGATTATATTTATAGTAATTCAACTTTTTTCAGTCTAGTTTATAATTATTATCAATTAGTTACTCAATCCATACTTCGATTCAATTTCAATTCAACTCGCATTCAACCACATTTCAACTCTCATTGTCCTCCTTTAACCTTTCGCTGTATTTTAAACTCCTTTCTAAGCATATGCCACACATATTCAATCACAACTCCTCTAGCATAAATTTTTACTTAATCTAAGCACTTTCCCCTCCCTTGGCCATACTCACTCGCATTCTCATAGCATAAACAATTCGTAGCACGTTTTCAAATGTTTATTTAGCCGGGCTTTGTAGCGCTTCAATGGCTAACAAAATGCCAAAACATTTCAAATTTATTATTGCACGAGTCAACGAAGCTGAGGCCAAAGCCGCCTCAGCCAGAGCTAAAGCAAGACATCAAGCGGAGCCACGGCTAGAGCAAATAAATCTTACAGTACGGGGCGTAAGTACGAGCCGCACAGTGCATGCAAAATGTTTATGCAAACAACGAGGAAAACAACAATAGAAGAGACTGAAGCGAAAACGTGGCCAATAGGAAGGAAGCCAAGGCCGCAAATAGGAAATGCAATTGCCAAAGCTTGGGTGGCATACCAGAGACAAGTCGTGGAGAGAGGAGTGGAGGGGGCGGGGTGGACTGTGGTGTGTGTGGCATGCAAGCTGTTGTCATGTTCATATTTGCATGTTGCAGCCACCAACACCGGCCATTCATGCATGACGCCTGGCGCAGCTGGAGATCAAAGTCCCATCCCCCTCCCTCGCACGATGATGAGCCAGCCAATGATATGGCTAACTTGCTTGCCACCAGCAAGCAGGACGCATGCTGCCAAAAGGACGCGACGCTCCCAGGCGAGTCGGCGGGGTCAGAGTTGAGTTCACAAAACTAAAAACTTTCTAAGCCATTACAAATTGTCAGCAGCCAGCAGCTGGAGAAATACAAAATGCAATTTCATGGCTTGTCAATCAATTTGCAGCTGTTGTTGTTGTTGTTGCTGCTGCTGTTGCATTTATGGAGTGAAAACTGTAGCGGTGCCTGCAAAGGGTGCCAAAAACTGTCGTTGCACTGCTGCTGATTTATGTGCCACAATAGTTCATATTTTTCTCGACTGTCTTCTGTCTTCAGCTGCTTCTTCTTCTTCTTCTTGTTTTTCAATTTTCCTACCTTTGCTGAGGTCAGAGGTTAACATAATATTTTTTGATTGCATTTCAATTTTCACATTGGGCCATAAATCTTGCACAAGTGGCAAATTAAAAGCCATAAATTATTGCAATTCCAATCGCCAATTGCCAATTGCCAATTGCCAATTGCTCGCTGCCAATTGCCCATTCCCATTGCCAATACTTTCTGTGCAACATGCTGCGCGGCAGGCCAGGCAACATGTTGCCGGCGCTGGTTGCCTAATTTGCGCTGCGGTTCGCTTTTCACATGCCTTAGCCAGAAATTAGGAGTCAAAAGGTGTGCGAATTGTAATTGAAATCTGTGTTGTCATCCCATTGGACACCTGTCATAAGCTGCTGCCGCCGCAGCAGCAGCCGTTGATGCAGCCGCGGGTGGCACTGCACTCACAGCCTCGACTCGATGCAGTTGCACGACTTTGACTTACTCTCCACATAAATCTACGTAAAAGACACTCTGTCTATGAGTAAGCTCTGCCGGCACTCCCCACAGACATTTGTGCGCCACTTCGAGGGTCTGAAAAACCCATTAAAAGGTGACTAAGTCGACACAGCTGCCACTTGAACCGATGCCACTCTCATCTGGAATTCTCTGCAGCTAGAGGAGTGGTTTACTCTATATATTTGGGCAGTAAGTTCTTCCATTTACTACGCAGATTGAGGTCTCCCTTGACTTCATAAATTCTTAACGCCTTTCTCTGCGATTCGGTGCACTTTAATCTGTCATTTGATAGTTTTCTGTTGCTTTCATTATCTTTAAATCACATCATCAACGGACAGAGAGACATAGCTCTCTTTCCTCTCTCGACGCTACTCTTTTCCTTTCTCATTGCGCCAATTGGATCCGCTCACCTTTTTTCTTAGCCCATATAGAGTATAAACTAAACTTGCGGTAATATTATTTCCCGTTTGCCTCAATTCCCGCACAAACGAAATTCAATTATCACAAATCATTTACATGAGCACATATCGATATTCGATATCGGAATGTGTAACAAAAGATCGTGTTTCGTTTTCCACACTTCCGTTCGTTTGTGTTGATTTATTGTCGCAACGCCCCACGCAGCCTCGGCTGTAATCCTAAACCCCAAAACGAGGGCTCCACGGCGATGTCAAGCCCAAAATAAATACATTTTTGAGGAATATTTCAACAAAATCATTTGCCACAATACAAATCAAAGCGTGGGACGTGGGCGCCTGCCGCTCAATTGGGTAAGACAACATGAGCTTAATTATTTTTAAATGATTTTCCAAAAGCCAACATGCAGCAAGAAAGGGAACGGCAAATGCATGTTGCACATGTCGTTTCGGGAATCTCGGATTGGCATAGTCCCCAAGCTGTGATACGGGCTTAGCACCCACGCCAGAAAACAGCTCGAGTGAAGCACAACAAGCCCCAGTCGAATGTGATAATACAATAATAAAGTTTTCAACGCTTACAAAGCAATCACCCACAAGTCACATGCCGCATGCCGTATGCCGCATGCAACTTACAAGACACTGCCATTGCAGCAAAGACTTTGTCATTCCGTTTGGGAAGCTGCTCGCGTGACGTTTCCTCGGATCGCATCTCCCTGGCGGCGCACTTTCAATTGATGAATTTCATGTTGATGTGTTTATAATGTGGCTTAAGGCTGAAGAGGATTGCTCTTTGCTGGATTTTGAATAGGAGTTGGATTGCCAAATGGAAAAGGTCAAAGTGCAATGCAGATACATTGTAGGAAATCTGCTAGATGAAGGTATGTGATACTAGGGTGCTAGGGATTACCTAGATTATCCTGAATGCTTTACTTGATTAAAAAGATTCTGCGATGTCTTCCAAAGTATAGTATATAGTATAAAATCTGGCTTAGTCACTTGGCTTCTTATATACCATCCGATATACCCTACACATAACTCTTCAAATTCCTTAATAAAATCAAATTGAAACAGCTAACTTTTTACTGGCCACAACTTTCCAATTGTAAACTCTTGCGTTGACTATGTAATCGCAGTTGCAGTCGCAGTCGAGCCCATATATTGAAAGCCCACAGCTTGAAGTCGTTGTTGACCCAATGATGACTTATCCAATTGTAATTTACTTTAAACTCTGTCTATTAAGTTTTAATGTTATTGGCGCCTTCAACTTGAGACAAACTTGGCACAAAGACAAAAGAAAAAAGACGAAGAGCCAACCAAGAGCCGCACCCAAAAAACATTTTTGGACTTTTTTGTTATATGCCTTCTCATCAGAGTTGGTTCAGGCGGGTCTATTTGTAATTCAAGAGCATCGCGATAAATCGAATTGTAATAGATGCTTAGCTACGATATGAGTGTCTATGTGTGTGTGTGTGTGTGTGTGTGTGTGTAGCTCCAGCAGAGGCTGGGCACAGTTCAAGCCGAAAATTTGTAATGATGATGAGCTTTCTATAAGGTGAAAGCCACAAAGAACGACCCAAAGACGCCCACTAGATGTCGACACAAATTGACTGCACCCGCAGCTAAAGTATTACCTTGCCAGAGTTGCCAAGGCACACACACACACATATATATATTTTAATTGCAATTTATTTGTTAGTTGTACAAGCCGAAATAAAAAGTTGTAGTAGTAGCTGCAGCAGCCAACAATGTTCAATGGAGTTGCCAGGCGCACGGCCAAATTGAATTTTCCTCATTTAAACAAAAGTTATTTGTTTCGTTTTAATTAAAATTTAAGCTGCAAGTGGATATAAATAGGAAAACAGAGCTACGTCAGCTGCTGTGCAGCCCCAAGCTGTTAAGAGCAGGCAGCTTAGCAGGGTTGCCAACACACCGACACAATTTCATTTCACCCAGAGTTGTCTATACCGAAATATCAATGTATTTCCTCTGCTTCCTTAGGATTCGGTTTGGCCTATTTAAGCAAATGAGCAATCCCTTTGATCTTCATATTGAGCAGCTCTTTTACTTAGAGTCCGATTGGCAACTCTGCTCGTAATTGAAGCCCCGCTGAGCAACTCCAATCTTTTCGTCACGTTCAGCAGAGGAGATTCTCAAGCATTGACATCAAGCGGAAGCGATTGGTTTCTGGCTCTTCTTCTTCTTCTGTTTTCGACTTGGCTGGATCAGAGCTCTGCAATCAATGGTGTGAAAAGTGTAGAGTGTGGAGTGTGGAGCGTGGAGCGTGTCGTTGCTGCATTTCGTATAGATTATGGAAATTGCGCTTGTTAAGCAGCAGCAGCAATTGGGTCTATCTTTCCAGTAGCCACCATCTCCAGTAGCCGCTTGGTGTTCGCCTAATGCCATGTTCTGTGCAGCTAAACAACTGGGATTAAATGCGAGCAGAGCTGCAATCAGCCGGCGATTGTTGGCCCTGGCCAAATGTCAGTGCCTGGCCTGGGCTGGCCAAATGCCACACAATCAGCGTCGCTGGCAGGCTCAGCTCGAGTGTTGCTTCTTACTGCGAAACCCATTTACCCATGACCAGCCGAACGCCCCTTTCCTCAGCCGCAACGCCCACCTGTCACTGGGGCCCTGCACCTGCCGTTGGCTTCTTAAGTGCCTGGCTTTATGCACTGAGAAGTTTCGACACAAAAATGTGTCTGGTCTGTAAAACTGTTCACAGGTCGCGTAAATGGTTTTGTTCCCTTAACTAGCCTGAAATGTTGCCAACTGCAGCTACACTGAGCGAAACTTATGATGAGCTTTCAGTATCTAACAAGTCTATTTTTCCATACCCCACCTTCATTATACTCTTAAATTGCATGTAAATAATTTGGAAACATTTCAAGTCAAAGTCTTTTCATTTCTTTCATCTCAATCCCAATTTGCTCTTCACATAAGTTTTATTAGTTTCCCTGTTTCTCTGGTACTTTTCTCGCAGTGTATTGCCGCTTAGTCGAGCATAACAATTGCGCCTTATATTTTATGTGCATTCTTTTGCTGCTTGGACTGCATTCGCCTTTTGCCTTTTGTTTATTCGCGCCCCGCCGCATAAAAAGGAAAAAAAAGTAAAAAATTCGAAAACATTTTCAAGTTTTTCACACTCGCTGCAAAACTATTTGGTTTTGCATTTCCGCAGCACTTTCCTCCACACACACGCACGCACACGTTTCAATGGGGCATGCAACATGGCTTAGAGACGAATATTTCCGGGCTTTATTTCGCTTAATTTTTGTTGCTGTGCAAAGTGCATCAAATGGCGCTCGTCAATTATGCAAAGTAAGGGGCCAAGTTTGGCTTCCTTTTGGCCCTGGCCAAATGAATAGGTTCGCCTGGCTGTCTAAGCCGCTTTGCATAATTAGGCAGTTAACCCGCCTTCATAGAGACCTTTCATTTCTCCTCTGCTTTGCTTGATGAACCTTGCGTCAAGCATTTGCATAAGTCACTCAAGAGCGCAAGGCACGAATTTGATGCGGGTGGCCATCAAGAATAAAGACGGGGAAAAGACAGAGGGGAGAGAGAAGAGCGTGGCTAAGTGAAAGCCTCTTCTTCACATTGACAGTGGCTATGGCCATGTGTGGCGCGCTGCATTGGCTGCTGGCTGTTGGCTGTTGGGCTTAGCCTTGTGTTAGGTGTCGACAGGGTTAGGCGAATTAATTTCTTTACGGCTCTGTTTGGCCCCTGAACAGATGGCCCCACGGCGATAAGCTGTACAACTGCGACACAGACCCAACTTGGAGACGACAACAAAAACCGAACAAAAATACCCGAAAAGAAATACAAGAAATGAAAACATTTCATTTGCTTTCAGCAGTTGCTGCTGCTGCTGCTGTTGCTGCTGCTGTTGCTGCTGTTGTTGTCACTTTTACCCAGGCGAGCGAGTGGAATACGTTTCGGGGGTTCGGGGTTATCATCTTAAAGACATCTGCAGAAAATGCAAACCCGCAAGGGGGCGGCACAAATGCACTGGCTACAAGCCACAAAACAGCGCTACGCAATGTTGCAAGCGACTCGTCGCAACTACAAGTGGAAAAGTATTTGAGTGGACTAGAACGACTGTCGAATACTCGCTCACAGTTTAGTGAGGATTTAATAATCAGAATATAGTCAGTCCGCACAAGTTGAGAAGAGGTTATCGATTAATTTAATCGATAAAGTGTTTTAGTGGATGCTACTTCATTTACTCACAGCAGCCCATACACATCTTTATCTATCCCGGCCTCCTTTACTCCAACTCTCATACATATCTGCAAGCCAATATACTCCTCTCACTCATTGAACGAGCATAGCAAAGTGTTGACTGTGGGGAAGAAAAATTGTTTCTTTGCTGGCTTCCGTTGAACTTGGCCCCCCTGCCACCTCTGTCATACTCCGCCCATACTCGAGTACCTCTGCAGCCTCTCCATTAACAATCGTCGAAGGTCAGACGGCGTCAAAAGCCTTTTCATATTCGTGGGGGCGTCTCCAACTATTCAGCGGGACACGCAGCTCGCCAGGCAAATCAAATGCTCAGCTGAAAGGAAGCCAATGAACTCGCCAAAGAGTTGTCGATGGCGGTGCTGGAAAAGGCACTGAAACTTCAGTTGATTAGAACCGCATGTTGAGCGAGCGAGCTGAGTAAAGCACAGCAAAAACCATAAAAGGAAATTGTTTCTAGTGTGCCACTAAAAATTATGAGCGCGGAAATCAGTGAATGGAACGAAACTATTAAAGTCTTCGGAACGCGAATGTGAATGGAAATGGAAAAGGCAATTGGAATGGGAATGAGAGTACGAGCAGAACAGCAGAGCATGTTGCCAGTTTGCACTTGACCCTAACTGGGTCTCTACACTTCTTTCCGCAAGGGCACACAAGGGGGTACGAAACAATAGACTGAGAGCGCCAGCACATGCCAGATGTTAATTATTTTTCTTCTCGTTTACATATAGAGAACATGAGACCAAATGACATGTCACGTCATGTCTATAAATATAGATTTGATGTTTGCCTGCACAGCTTTGTTGGCTTAGGTTGCGGCCAATTCACCTGGAAGGGTGGAAAAAGTGTGGAAAGTTCGAGTTTCTCTTCAGCATAATGATGAGGGCATAATATTTATTTGCTATTTTTTATAAATATCTAAAGTAAAGTTCTTTTCACTCCTCAACTTGCCTTGGAATATATAATAATAAATATGTATAAAATTAAACTATGCCATAAATACAATGTATAAATATATTTCGACATCCGAAAAGTGGAAGTACTCAAATATAAAAGAGCTGACCTTTCAAATTTCTTGTTAAAAAAAAACACAAACTACAATAATTGCAGTTTGTCCCACAAAAATAATGCCAAGCAACATTAATTTATTATTTGAACCCATTTAAAACTATAAAAAGGCCATAAAAAAAATAAAGTAAAACTAACTTTCTACAATTTGGTTAGCTATTCAGCAAATGACAGGATGAATTTCATGCTTAATTCTCTTCAAGTTCTCTTTTTTTAGTTGTGTCAAAACACGGCACGAGGCACAGAGTAAATGTTCTCTCTCCCTCTCCCTCTCCCTCTCCCTGGCTCCCTCTTTGTCTGTCTGTCTCTCTCCCGTAACAAAAACAAAGTGGGTTAATTGCAATTGCAGCTAATGTCGTCATGGAGTTGCTGCTTAATAGCAAGTTGCGAGCGAGTGCTACACATAGATAATTCTCCTAAAATTGAAGCCGTTACGCATTGCGAGCTCTCCGTCTCTACTTCTCTCCCTCTCTCTCTCTCTCTCTTTCGCTCTCTATAGATGTTCGTTTGCCCGTTTCCGGTCGCATTTTATGCTCTTTTTTCATTCCAGTCTTTTTTGTTTTTGTCATAATTTAAGTGCTTAGCTTACATTTAAATTATGCATTATGGCTGGGGAAATTTGCTGAGGCAACTGGTTGGAAAACTTTGCCGGCTGCTCAGGCAAATTACGTGCATGGAGCATAGATCCCCTTGCCATAGCCACAGCCATATGTTCGCCCAAATGTCATAACAAACCCCTGTCGGTCGGTCGGTCGGCTCTCTTTTATATATATGATTTTCTTATCGGCAATTGTGATACCCTCCACCGAATCACACGTCATATATCATGCCATAACAAGGGGCATGTTGCACGAATATGTATCTAAGGGCAGGTGCCCAGCTAACGGCTTTTATCTAATATGTTTTACACTCACTGGAACTGCAGTTGGACAAAGAATTTTTGTTGGGGGCAAAACAGTTTCAGTTTTTCCACTTAATCAGCAACTGCGACGCGCTTTGGCATTGTTGAGGTTGACATTTTGTGTTTATGAATTCTATAAATTGCTTAGGCAACATTATTAGATCATCATGGTTTTCTCTTCGTCCTCTATGTTGCTCTCCTTCTGTCTTTCTGTCCATCTCTTTCACCTCTGTCTCTCTGTCACTCTCTTGCCTGCACATCTTCAAGTCAAACTTTAGCTACGGATCAAAACTACATGAAAATATGTTTCCCTTTTCCCATATATATAATCAGTTTGCCACTTTCTACAATCCTCGCTTATAGAGATTTCCCTTTGTACAACTTGTGTCATCTTTAATTATATGGCAACTGTTTGCATATCTGGGATATCTCTTTAGGCAAACGCTTAAGTCGCTTGGTCAGCGCTTGAGGCCGCAATTAAAGCGCTTCAGTTCAGATGCGCTGAAATGGCACAAGCTGTCTGCCTCTAGTTCTCTCTGCCTCTCTCTCTCCCTCTCTCTCCCATTCTGTCTCTTTCGCCTTTTTTCTGTCTGTTTGCATGCATTTCTGCTCGCTTTTGTCTTACTCTCCGTCTGAGCCCTTTTAAAAGTGCCGCAATTTGCAAATGAGGTAAACGTCTGGCCAAAAAAAAAACAAAGAGATCTCTGTGCAACGGTATAATTAACTTGGCCTCATCAGCCATTTACGGCTAAAGCAGCAGCAACAGCAAACTGAGCTGAATCAAGTGCGCGTGCTTTCTAGCATAGATCCTAACCACCTGCCCACCTCCCCATTGCCCCTAACACCCCACACATCTGCCACAGCGGATTTTATTGTTTGCATTTGCGAACTTTCCATGGCTGCCACGTTCTGGACTATTTTTGTGGTTTTGTCTTTATGGGCTTAACTTCTTCTGAGCCAAAGAGAGAGACAGAGAGAGACAGTCTCTCTGTCTAATTAGATTTTTAAAGTCATTCATTATGCATATGGAGTGCTCGAATTCGTCACGCAAATCGGGCTTGTATCACGAGTCGAGGCGCTGCAATAAAAATATATCTCTCTGTTGCTGTTTACAGTTGCAACGGACTCAAGTTGCTGTGGCGGCATTTGGCAAAAGCCAAATAGTAACAGACAGCAGCAGCGAGAGCTTTGCATGCATAGGCAACCACACCCACTTGCAAATATGCCGCCCCTAAAGACCAAACTCATATAATCACAGATTTGTTAAGCCCAACTGCAACTGCAGCTATCGATAGCCATTTAAATCACAGAAACTACAGCAAGAGATGTAGAGAAACAGTTTGTTACTGACGTAGACATACCCTGTTCTTATGCTGATTTTAAAAGAGGGAAGCAGAGATAAGAATTTACTGCACATTATAGCAAACTCATATGTTGTTCATATACGGCTACAACTTCCTCCACCCTAGCCCAATATACCCCATTTGAAAAATGAATCCAGAGTATAAAATTTTTTTCTGGTATGCATTGCTCGACTCGCTTTAAAGCCAGGCTTGGCCCACCCAGCAAACAGCTCCGCTATTCATATAACAACGACAATTACATCAAGTAATGTTCAGTGCTGTACAATTTCACAAAAAACAAATACTCACGATATTTAGGTAAACTCATAATTGTTCAGGTAGATCATTAAAATGTTTTATTGTGCTTACCTGCAAAGAAAAAGAAAATTTTATTAGTTTTGTTCCACTTTGTTGAGTCGTAAAAGAAATAAAACTTGAACTTTGCTAACGCAGCAAATTAGAGTCTAGAAATGTTCTTACATATAAGTAGTTCCACATATATGTATATGTATATCATTTGAAAAGATCGTAAAGTGTTAAAAGTGAAGAAGAAGAAGTCCATTAAGAAAAGGGTAAAAAGGTCTTGGCGGGTTTTTGTGTCAGGCCACTTAAAGCGGCGACAAAGTTAAGCAGTTAAATTGTTTTCTCTCTCTCTCTCTCACTCCACATCACCATCTCTTTCTCTCTTAAGCGTTCTTTCACTTCATGCATTGCATAAATTTTATGCTAATTTAATTAATGACAAACCAAATTTCGTTTATAGAAAAGTCGTATATTTGTTTCTCAGCTAATAATAATAAAAAAGAAACGCCCACAAAATGAGTTTTTATTTTTCTGTGTTAATTTTAAGAGCTGAACTGAGTGCACGAGTGCATGAGTTAAATGAATGCCTCATTCAAGTGATTCACTGAGTTAATTATGCCACGTTTTGTGCATGAAAATAAATTTGTTTTGGAATTCTTATCTTTACGGCTTTGCTCTGCTGAGATTTGTTTGTTGGGAAAATGCTATTGAAATTACAAATAATACGAGCTCGAGAGTGGATGCACATGAATATTTATGCATGGAATGAAATTAAATAACGAAAGGAATATGCATAGACTGAATCCAATGCTAAGATATAGGTAAGTATCTACTGAGTGGTATATTCATTATCACAGCAGCAAAGCTAGCACTCACTGAGACTCACTTTGACTCTTTCACTACAGCACTTGCTAATGCTAATCAATATTAAATGATAATGATAATCAATTAAGTAAAAAATGCAATATTACTTTCATTTATGACAAGCGTTGCTTTTTAGCTGCAAATTGTTTTGGACAAAGTGTGAAGCAGGCTGAAAACAAGTCAAGCAGATATTCAATCATTCATTCACTCAGCTATGCATTCATTCAATCAGCAGTGTGGCTCACGGCTTTCCACTGACTTTTCATTACTGAATATATTGAAAATTAAACATTTTCACAGCTCTGGCGTTAAGTGGAAAATCAAAATGAAAAAGCTAAGCTCGAACCAATTCGTAGCTGATTTTTAACAAAACTGAATATTTCGACATTGTTTCTGGCTAGAAATATATGTATGTGGGCCCAGACAGTCCATAATTTAGAGCAGTAGATAAAGAGCTGGAGGTGCGGCGACAGCACAGAATTTAATTGAGATTTACGTTCAAGAGTTTGGCAATATTTTATGGAGTGGCCCGCGTCACTTTATAATCAATTAAAAGCTTGAGCCTTTAAGCCAGAGTTGTTGCCAGCATTTTGACCCAGAAATAAATATGTAGCAGAGCCGGGCTAAAAAGGCAGCTGCCAGCACTTGGGAAGCCAACGCTAGGCTGCTGACTGAAGCCAAACAGTTGCTGGTGCTGCCGTCTCTTGCCTGGCATTTGATATCGATGATGTCTTTGTTTCATAAATAAAATTATGCAAACGCAGCAGGGGGCCAGACAGAGACAGAGAGACAGAGACAGACAGAGAGAGGGAGCGACGTGCAAAACAGAGATTGCAAGCGAAAGATGTGTTTTCTGGCTGGCAGAGGCCAGCTCAACAAACTTGTCAGACTTATGACAAGGCACAAGCAAACAAACAGACAACATCAGCAACAACAACAACAACAACAGCAACATTGTTGTTATTTTTATCTTGTGGTTAAGAGTCAAAGGCAAAAAATTGATATGTTTTTGCAGTCGGGCCAGGATCAGTGCGTAAAGAAACATGAAAAAAAAAAAAAAAAAAAACAACAACAACGGCCTAGTGCAAGAGATTTAGTGCCTCTGCAGATACACTAATTAAATTATTTTCATGGCCCTTGTCATCTGATCTTGAACAGGTTTATCAGAGAGTCAATCTATGTAAATTCTACATAAAGTAATTACAAGTTGTGCCAAAGAGACTTGAGCTAGTTGTAGTGCGAATTATTTGAATATATTTCAAGAGGCTGCTCTGGTTCAAGATCCTCGAACTCCGATCTTCGATTCGCGATCTCTGATCCTCAATATTTGAGGTCTTCAGTACTCCGTCGCGATTTTAGATTGCCCATCTAATCTTATTCATTTTATACAGAGCCTGTCTGCTCCACTTTGTATCCCAGTTTTAACTTATTTTTGCCTCTGTTTCTTGAGCGAAAGCAAAACAGTTAGACTTTTAGCAAGTGTATGTGCAGAAGATATATTTATGAGCTATCAATTACTTAACAGCCCAAGAAGCTTCAAGAAGTAAGTGTTAAGGTGTTCAACGAGTTGACACTCTATAAAAAGTTTAACTCAGATGAGACCTTCGCATATGAGCACTTCAAGCATATACTTCGAGGAGTACTCACACATAGCTGTTATATGTAAATACCAATGAATATTTGCAAAGTAAAAGTCAGGGTATTTACATGAATTCATATCGAATTGCCCTTGCGGTTACTAAAGTAAAACCAAAGACTAAAACAAAGTTGTCTGTCGGAATGCAAAGAAGAATTTAAAAGGCAGCTCAACTCAATTATACAACTGCACTAAAAAGACCTGAGACAAATGAACATGAAAGGCCCAGTTACGGGTAATGCAGACGCAACGGCAATTCGTCAGCTACAAATGAGCTGATAAGAGTTACGCGGATGTAGACTCACACATGAGCTATGTCAAGTCGTACCAGTTCTCTTATGAAATTGGCACCTTTCCGGCTCGCGCTACCTGTGCAGATTACCTCATTTGTTGCCAACAGCCGCAGCAGCAGCAGCAGCAGCAGCTAAAACTACTTTAAATTTTCTTATCGTTAGTGAAAATCAATGGAGCCAGGCTAAGGGCCACTTTCGTTTCATTTCTGTTTTTATTTTCTTTTGATTTTTGAAGAAACGAAAGTGTTTTTCATATGGGCGCAAGTACCTCATGGTACGCTGCTTCTGCAGTGACTCCAGTGGTTCCGGTGGCTCCAGTGGCTCCAGTGCTGCCAACTGCAAGTGGTGTGCGTGATAAACCAATTAACTCCAACACACACAACTCCGATCGGACAACAAAAGTCCAGAAATTCGTTGCTTGAAAGTGAAATTTACGTTCAGAAAAACAAAGCGCGCACTTCGGGACCATAAGAGAGAGAGGAAACGAGAGGGGGAGATTGAGAGGCAGCGTGTTGGGCGTGGCAAACACGAAAAAATGTTGGACATGAGCTCAACTAATGCACAGCCCTTTAGCTTCACTTTTTGTTTATTTGTAGAGACAGTCAAAATGTCAGTCAGATGTCATAATTAGAAAGAGAAAGAGAGAAATAGAGAGGGAGAGACTTGTTCTGCGGACATTTGATGGAAAAACAAAAGAAAATCGAAAGGCAAATCTAAATGAAATGCCCAAATAGACAGAGAACAAGAAAAGTTACTAAAAGACAAGTCAATCAAGTCAATCGATTCTATTTATAGGTAAATCCGATTAAAGTCCTATTGAAATTGTCCGATTTGGGAAGTTTTTAGCTCTAAACTAGTACCTCTTATCGCTCTTAATCAATGTATCATAAGCCCAATCAATAAAGCGTAAAATGATTCGCCATGATTTGCGCTCGTCGCTTTATCACTTTAATGGCCCAAATGATATATCATTAATCATTATTTACTCATTATCAAGATGATTATCATCGTTATCATGGCGTCTGATATGCGATATGTGATTATCGTCATTATCAGCTCTGCAGCGCGCCAACGCAACTGCAGCACGCAATTAAAACTTAAGCTCGAGCTACTTAAATTCAATTGCGTTCTTCAATCAGAAAAAGTCGAATACAGAAACAGAAACAGATAGAGATACAGACACTGAGAGTGAAAGATAAACTGAATTGACTCATTAAGTGCACAACTGAGGCGTCGCTTTCCCCCAACAACAGCAGCAACAACAACAACTGATTAGATAAAAATTGTAGGTAATTTATCATTTATGGGAACAAATAACTCAAAATGTAACAAAGAAGAAGCTGCCAGCTGACAGCACTTGGCTTTAATTGAATATGCATAAAGTCTTGAGTTATATCATTTACCTATAAACATATATGCATATTTGAATAGCCAAAGATAAACATCTTTATCATTATAAACATTTGCACATGAATCAGTTCTACCTTTATATCATTTACTAGATTTCCACTGATCTAACATCTTTATCTAACTATCTACATGCCCAATGCTACATCTGTATGCATAACTACTTTTATCTCTTTATTTATATCTCCATACCCTATATATTTCTACTTTTTGCACTTCTATCTTCTACTTACAAACATATCACAGTGTATCTATATCTATATGAATTGTATCTGTATGTTTGTGTATCGTTCATACTGATTATACATCTATAGTATATCTCTATTAATATATACTCATTCATCTTCAATTGTTATACGAGCTCTAAATCTATAATCTGTATCTCCTCAATTATTTATGTTTTCATCTCTTACTTATTTCATTATTTTCGTGTTTAGATCTATTAATAGCAACGTCTTCCAACTACATCTACTACCTGTTCCCATACAATCCCCAGCTAAGCAAATTTATAATTAAAGCTACCGTTCGTACGATTTTAGCTTGGATTCCTAGAAGAAGGTTAGACACAAACTAAACACAAAATTGAGTGGTTTGTAGAAGTTCTTTGCTTTTTGGTTAGAAGGTTTGCGTGTTGAGTTAACGGAAATGTGATGTAAGTAACCAAGTCGAATGTGGTGTAAATGGCAGCTCATGGGCTAGGCAAGGCAAGGCAAGGCCAGCCCAGGCCAGGCCAGGCGAGACACAGCCAAGATAGAGCAGGCTAGGCAGCTGGCTGGCTAATAATCTATTTGAAGTTGGGGCTTGGCTGGGCAGCTGGTTAGTTCCGTCGTCGTCTGAATATACATATACACACGTACATATACATATGTTGGTTCTACATCCACTTTATTATTACAACATTTTCCATTTCGCTTCGCTGAAATAATAATTCGCGCTTCGTTGTTTTACAACTGCCACAATGCGCAAGAGAACAACAACAACAGCAACAACAACGGCAAGCATTGCTGTAAAGAAGTCAAAGCAAATGCCATTGACCTTAAGGCGAGGCGAGTCCCAGTCGCGAGTCGCCAATCGTTCTGCGGCTATAAATCCAGAGCAGACGCTGTCCGCCACAATTGCCTTGGCCTGGACACGCGCAACAGCAGCAGCAGCTGCTGCAGTGTTGCACGTTTCAGCTGTTTTACCTGGAATTGTCGTCCGGGCATTGCTTGAATTCGTTTCTACATTTTCCTCAACTCCCTCTCTCTCTCTCTCAGTCTCTCGCTCTCTCTCAATCTCCTTCTAGCTCTTTGTGTTGTCCAACACTCAACGCTGTCGACACTCGACTCTGACTGCATCTCAAACGCGACTCGACACACTTGTCGCCGTGTCCAGCCTCGCAACATGTTGCCACAGCTTCTCAACATTTGTGGCAGAAACTAGTTTACTATTTCACTAATTACAGAACATAGACAGAAGACAAGCCATAAATCGATTTAGCCAGCTCCGAGCCAAGGTTGTTTTGGCTTGGAAAATCAAACATGACGAGAAAAAAAAAACTTCAGACCAGATGCAAAGATCCAGCGATAGATGATTAATGTTGCCAGAGCGCGACGTGCCCAAAAAACAGTTAAAATATTTACATTTGTCAAGCTGCGACAAGCTCCCAGATAGATCTATCATGCTGCCTTAACTCAAACCCAAATTGTTAACCCAAAATTCAATAAGTTTCTTGATACTTCTCCAGATTGATCTATTATAATAAATGAGCTTCGTTCCTCGGCTTGTCCCAGGTTCAGTTTTCAATCAAACAGCTCAGATTAACCTTCAGTTATGATAATGCTCGTGGTTAGTACAGTAAAACCTAATTTTAATGCACTTACAAATCCTATTAGAGCGTACGTATGGGCGCTCATCGAACCCACTCAAAAACCACTTTAAGCAAATAACCAATAGACTGAGAGAAGGAGATAGAGTGAAAGAGAGAAAGGGAGAGAGAAAATAGTAATAATCGAGGAAAAACAAATCGTTTTCCAGCATACTTAAAAAATCTCATTACCCCCGAAAATAACGAGGCCGTTCGGGCTTGTAGCACAGGCCACAAGCAAAAGAAAACATTAAAACAAGTGAGAGCACATTAGACAAATATGAATGACGAAGAGATACCCTGTATATGTAGTCTTGGCGAAATTTGTATGCATAAAGTGAAAGAAGTTATACTTTAGTTAAGCTATAGATCATCTCATATATATCGATATACCCGCTCATTCACTGCCTTCCGCTTGCTTACAGGGTATTTCGAATCGAAATTACGTGCAAATTCCAAACGATTTCGTATTGGTAAAGTGGGCGTTGCATTCGTTGCGAAGGCGTCTAGCATCAATTTCGAATGGAGCACGAATTTTTGGTAGCTCCAGCACTGAAGCACCGAAGACACATGATTATTAATTTGATTTGTTGTGTTTTTAAGGCAATTTGCTGCGCTTTCAGAAATAAGAGAAACAAAGTGAGCTGAAGAAGTGGCTGGCAGATAGATAGACATTATTCATTCCGAAGATTTCACTTTTCATTGTTTCTGGAATGCGCTGCGATTTCAATGTCAACGAGTGGGCCAGGCCCCGAAACGTTCAGTCAAATTGCTTGCCAGATGGAATTCACATTGTTGGCATTTCTTTTGATTTGGTTTTCCTCGTCGATTCGGGCGTGTTGGAAAATGACGATCGAGCGCTGTCGATTGGCGATCGCTGCGTACATCTCATAAGCCAAATCTCATTAACAACTGGCTAAACGGCTTGTCAGCAGGCATGCCAAATGCATAAATCTTCTCAAGTGCAGCTGGACGTACTACATAGATGCCAAAGATATTTAAATAATATTAACAGCCCGCGTGGAGCCTGCTGCGTCGATTCTAACCTGCGCTCGCTCACTCTGTCTCCCTCTCCCACTAGCTCTCTCTCTCTCTATCTCGTTCTCTCGTTCTCGTTCCTGTTTCCTGTCTCTAGTCGCTTACCTTGCGCTATGATCATAAAATGCGTTGCCTGAGGCTGCGCAAAGACAGAGGCTTTAATGACCATACTACAAACTCTCTCCCTCCCTCTCTCTCTCTCTCTCTCTCTCTCTCTCTCTTCTCCAGTACGACTCTCTCTCTTTCACCCATTTGGTTCTTTAAGCTAGTTGTTGTATCTTTATTTTATCATTTGTTTTTATTGCGCTCGCTGCATTTATTTCCACTTACTTTGATGATTACGTTTGCATTTGTTTAGCCCGCAGCTGGAAAAACTGGGAAAACATTCTGCAAATGAGTTGCAACAGCGGCAGCAGCAGCAGCAAATGGCCCAAAGGGGTCTCTGCGGCACGTGTGGCACACACACGCGGCATGTGGCGGGAGAAGCACAACAAAAAGTCGAAAGAAAACTGTCAGCCAAATGCGAATGCGCGTTTGTCATTCAGGCAGACAGCAATCAAGCTGAGCCCGGGCTGAGAGCGGAATTGGCGGGGAGGCTAAGGGCAGATGCTTCTTATGCGTTAATTGAAACTGTCAGATGCGGAATGTCTAGCATAATGTTATCCCTAGTCATGACAGCCTAGCCGCAACGCAGCATGGAATATGCCTGAAGTTCGCACAGAAATATGGCAACATCTGGTTGATGGGAAATGGCCTCTAAATCAGCCAAAGACTGAGAGATGACTACACTGAAAACTCCTTACATAAATATTGATTTATAATCAGAATATAGCAATGAAAGCATCAGATATATAAATGAACAAGAGTGCTCCAAAAGAGAGTATCATACATTCCATAGCATCGTTTCTTTGACCAATCCAGAGAACTCACAGTGAGTCATAAGAAAACTTACGTAAATCGAAGAGGCACGTTGCAAGATGCAAAGTTTGCACAGCGAAATAAAACATCATGAAACGTCCTTAAAACCAGTTTTAGGCACGAAAAAAAAAAAAAAACAAACAAACAAGTTTTAAGTTAAACTTAACGAAATCAATTCAAGAACCTGAGGCCAGGAAGGCCAGACAGAAGAAGCAGCACGTAGCACGAGTTTGTCGCGCCAACAACTGAGAGAGAGAGAGAGATAGAGAGAGAGGGATAAAGAGAGAGAAAGAGGAGAGAGCGAGGAGAGCTCAACGAACTGCGCCCGAAATTCAATAAGAAGCGACAATAAACAGCAGCTGATAAAGTCGAAAAGGTAAACTCCGAAAATTAGTGAAGGAAGCGCCAAGTGTGTGTGAGAGAGATAGAGAGAGAGAGAGATGGTAAGAGAGACGGGTTAAGGTAAAGGGCAACTGCATTTGGATTCAGGTCCCAGATGCAACAACTTGTGGCACGAGTGACAAGTCCAAAGCCAGCGACACACACACAGAGCCACGCCGCATAGAGGGCGACATTCATAACAATTATTTTAATGTTGGGAAAAGTATTGTGCGAGTGCCTATGTGTGTAAATGTGTGAGTGTGTGTGGGTGGTTGAAGAAGGTAATAAAATAATCGATGAATGGGAGAGGGAGGTTCGACTCTATCAACACTCGCCGCACTTATTGAATATAACCAGCAAACCAGACCAACGTTTGATTAAAGTTTCGAGAACTAAATCAACCACCAACAATAGAAGAAGGCAATAGATATCCACATACATATATACACAACAAACGTCGAATACCCTATAAATTGGGATAGCCAACGGCACAGGGAAAGTGAAAAAAAGCGGAAGCAGAGGAAATTGTATCAATTTGATTATTTTATCTTTTAAATTAAGTCGTGATCGCTCGTTAATAAAGAGATTAAATTCGAAATAAACTATACTAGACAGAACCGGTTCAATTAAACCCAAAAGAGAGGCGTGGACTTTCTCACATGATAAGATAGGCATATTATAAATATAAATGATTTAATTTCACTTTGTTATTGTATTCAAATATATTTGTTTCTCATTTTGTTACTGGAAATATATTCACTTGAAGTTTGTATCAGGAAATTGGGAAAGTTCTGGCAATCGTGAACAGAAAGTGCTGAAGTCCGATTGCTCTATTCGGTATTTGTTCTCCAAGAGAGAGTGATGATATTTCCTTCTGATATTTCTTTCTCTCATCTTTATTGAATCGTAATAGTAAGTATATCACATAAGGTTTATTGGTTATGTATTGTGGATTTGTTTACTAATAGAGACCCCTATAGATATATGCCTCACAGTTATCTATTTTAGCTATTCACAAGTCCATACACCCTCATAGACGCAATCGACAAAAACGAAACGAAACCAAACGAAACGAAATAAAAACGCAATGAGATGCGACGTCATCGTCATCGTGTGTTAAAAGCTGTGACTGTAGATGTATCTGTATCTGTACCTATATATGAGTGTATCTGTATCTGCATCTGTATCTGTCACAAGAGGTTCAATTTGAGCAGCTGCAGCGTAGCTATGACTCGACTTGGATTTTGGGTTTTAGGTTTATCATGGGCAATTGTTGTGCTTTTTGGCTCTAGGGCAACGGCAGCAGCAGCAGCGGGGGGAGGTGCGAAGAGCTCTCGGGGTGAGTCAACAGTGTTGATTTGTGTCAATGCCTGGATTAAGGATGTGGCCAGCCTATGTGCAACAGGATGTTGCAAATTTACTTCAACACAGATGTTGAGCTGCAATTCAAGTATTTAGGGTTGCGGCTTTGACACTCCACAAGCTTAAGGGTTCAACCCTAAAGAAGAAGAAGAAGAAAACGAAGAAGCAGTGTAACTGTTAAAGAACGCAAAACAATTATTGAAACATATGTGAGTCAAATATAGGAGAAGAAGAAGCAGAGATTTTACTCGAATGAAGCCAAGCTGCGAGGCAGCCAACTGCTGTGGCAATTAGCTGTAAATACTATTTAAATAAATTGCTTGTTTTCCTCTTCCGCTTCTTCCATCCATCTCTCTCTCTCTCTCTTCTTTTTTTTGCAAGTAAAGATTATAGATAATCGCAGCTACAACTTACGCACAATGCCACAACAATCAATTTCAAAAGAAAAATGTCAGAAACATGCAAAAAAAAAAAACAAGTAAAGAACTATAAATTAACATAAGCCAAAAAAAATACTTTATGTTGCCTAGATTCCACGTTTATGTGAACTACAAAGCACAGCTACAGCTATGGTATATAAACCTATATATACGAATATGTATCTATATATACGTATATGCTTATATAGACGTACGTATATCTGATCTTTTTTTGTCACTTTTTTACGCGACACACACGACTTTTTACGCAAATATCTGCTATATGTGTGGCTAGACTTATAGACATATGGAAAATCGTCAAGTAACCAAAAAGTTAATGAAGAAGAAGAAGCAAAGCACATGCAAAAAAAATATATGCCTCACTTTTGACTTTTTTTTTTCATACACAACATAAAAGCTGCTAAATGCTCACAAATTTAACAGAATGAATAAGATTTATATATATTTTATTTATATATATATTCATATATTATAATATATATAAATTGTATATATACAGTAAATACTCGCTAAGAATTGCGTGAGATTCATTATTCAAATTAATTACATAGTAAAAATTTGTCGTTAATTCAAATAGTATTTGTAAATAATAATTAAAGAATTAACTGAATTTAATTTGAGTTAGATAATTTTGGAAATTTTTTAATAATAATTTGACCATTTTAGAAATATATTTTCAACTAATTTAGTTTATTCTTTCACAAACATTATTTAATAAATATATTCACACATAAATTCTTGAATATTATTAATTATTTTTTATGGCATTTTCTAAGCAAATTAAAAATAACTTGAAAGGCCATTCGTTTCAATTAGCGAGTGAGCACTGTAATAAGAATAATAATTCATAAGACATCAGAGACCTACCAGGCGTATTCTCTGTGTAGAATTGCGTTAATGTCGCTTAAATCCAATGCGGTTGAGTAATCGACAAAACACAAACAACAAAACAAAACAGAAACTGAGAGAGAGAGAGAAAGATACAGAGAGAGAGAGAAAACGTATCCACGAGATATTTTATTTTCTTCTTCTCTTCTTTGATGCAGGCGAAGCGAAGGAAGCTGTCGCTGAAGAGGAAGTGCCCAAAAAAGAGGTGGAGGCAGTAAATCAGAGCAGGGCAAGATTCAATTCAAGAAATCTGCCGCTGTGTGTACATATATATAGCTCGAGTATATACATATGTATGTATATGGATGGTCGGTCCTTTTATATATCGTTGCCTGATATTTTCGGTATATTTTGCGTACACTTTTGCGGCTGCTTCGCAGGGGCAGAGTAAAGTAGTTGGTTTACCTTTTTGTTTTATACTTTCTCAAGTTTTTCTTTGTTTTGTTTTATATTTTAGTGTTTTAGTTCATGCGAGAGAATCGCGCGTCACACACACACACAGTTACATTCACTAATGCAATGACGCGTACTGGTTCTCTGGGTTCGCAAAACACGCGGAGTTGGGGTAAAGAACAAACACTCACACACGCATATGTACATGTATGTATGTATTTGTGCTCTTGCAGGCAAACTGAAAATGCCGCCTGAAACTTCGTAACTTCGACTCGTATTTATATGCACTACAGTTGCCCCGGCTTGCGTCTCTGTATACGTGTGTGTGCGTGTGTATGTTTCTAGGGAATTTTTATGCTGGCATTTCGTTCTTATTCAGTTTGAACTTCACTTTCATATTCAGCAGTTTTTCATATTTATATATGTATTTCTTATATATTTGTATTTACACTGAGAAATGCTCTTAAATGCATTCAGTAAATAAAACTTTTGCACTTCTCACTTTATTAAATTTATAAATTCATTTATTATTTGTTGTTGTGAAAAATGCGCCGAATCGAACGCGCGCGTTTTTGTTTTCATGCGTCTGCTGCAGACATTCGGGCGTCCGTGGCGGCGTTCGCATTGGAGTAGCGCTCGCGTGTTACTGAGGCCGACGCTCACTGCGCAGATACATTTTGCTTATGGCCTGGCGCGTTTATCTGCGCGTTCGCGTATCCATGAGATACACACTAACACAGGCGCGCACTCACAGCAACGGCAACACACGTACACATGCTGCGGGCTGTGTGTTGCGTGTTGCCGCTTGGAGTTGTAGTCGCTAACGTGATTCAAACATGTTCGAAGCGAGCAAAATGCTTGCAACATTTCTGTTTGGTTACTTCGCAACATTTTTTAGTTGGCTACATTTGTTGCGCTGCTCCAATGTGACTATTGTCCTTGGCTACATCTGTTGCGCTGTAGTGGTCAAACGCTATCGTACATGTTGCTTGATAGCATTTGTTGCTCCAGTACATTTCCTTCTAGAATGTTGTCTGACTTCATTTGCTGAGCTCTTTACGCATATTGCTTGGCAACATTTGCTGCGCAGCCTTGCCGGACTTTATGCATCTCCCTCACGCAAATTGATTGGCAACATGTTGGAATAGTTTTAGCTTTACTGCCTTCGAAAATGTTGCTAAGCTACATTTTCTGAGCTGCTTACGCATAATGCATGCCGACATTCAGTAGTTTTGCCTAGCAACATGTTGCGCTCTGTTGGGTTTTTACGGCAGGCAGCAGAACACAGATGCTAATTGTTGGCTACATTGTAGCTGAATCTTCTTCTTGCTTCCTCGACTCGTGTGTGGGTGCTAAATCGTTCATTATTGTCTGCCTGGAATTTCGCTCATTAACGTTGACGTAGGAAATGCCTGGCAGAACATTTCTTTCTCAGGGACTTTTGCGCTGACTTCAAGGGTCTTTGACTTTTGCCACCTGCAAGTTCAAAGGTGTTAAAACGGTTCTTGTCCATCTATCTTTATATGGAATATGCATTCATTCACGAGGCATATACTATCCTCTTCTCTTGTTGATACTCTAACCTAATTACCTGCCTTCCACACTATCTTAACAACAATTTCTACTAAGTTTTAGCAATTTAATTTTAATATACAAAAAACTCCTTTGCATATTGCGTAAACAGACGCTCAAGCGAGCGTTGCTAATTGTCTTTTAATGTTAGCCTCGCTTTATAATCTCTGCAAATTAATCATAAGCATAAGAAAGAAATGCGAAAAGCACAATTAAAAGACAAAACAAGCTAAATTTTTTAACTAAAGTTATGCAAGGGCCTGGCCAATTTTGTACCTCTTTTTGCTTTTGATTAATTTTCACAATTTTAAAATCATTTTGATATCAAATTGGAATTCAAAGTAGCTGCGGGCGGTGATAGCCACAGCTAAAAGAGCAGACAATCTCCCAGATAAAAGCCACAGAAAAGAAAAAACAAGATTTGACAAATGATCGCAACACACATTGAGAAAACTTGAGAATGGCTCGCAGCTGTCAAAACACAGAGAAGGAGAGAGAGAGAGAGGGAGAGGGAGATGGAAACGACCATATAAAGGCCATGTAGAACCCCCAACTCCTGCGCCGCGCCTGCCTCAATGCTTAAACAAATTTATGTAAATTTCATAACAAGCTCAATTATTTATACTGTAAAACATTGCACAAAATCGGAGAGCCCAAAGCACATTAATTTATTTTATGCCCGAAAAAAGATGCGTAAAATTGTCTCGAAAAGAGAAATACATATATACACAATAAAGGTTTATGGCAAATTTGAGGCCGTGAAGTCGTAGGGCTCGATCAAGCCAAAGAAAACGGGAAAACTCATAAAACTTTGATGAATCTTTGGGCATTTGTCACAGCGTCGAGACAAATTGTTTACAGAGTTAAGCAGAGAGTGGGGGGAGTGGGGGAGGGGGAAACACAGAGAGGTGGATCTCGGTCAGCTGTTGTAAAGCTTATTTATATCGATCGTTTGCCCAGCTCACACAATGCGCTGCATTCATAAGCCAAAGCCCAAGCATATAATATGCCTCGTCTTGCCTGCTTCTCATTATCACCCTCTCTCCCCCTCTCTTCTGTATCGTTCAGGTAACATTTTATTTATGCAATATACCCAAAGCTACTTCATTGCTTTCTTCTGCTTGATTACTTCCGCTTATCGATCTACAAGACATATAAAAATATAGTATATGTATGTATATAGTCTTTCTAGTCTTCAGTCAGTTTGAAGGTTCTAGGTTGAAGGCCATTCCTCATTGTTGACAAGATTAAACATATTGAAAATGATATATGTATGTGCTTCTGCTTAAACATATGTTATATTATAAATAAATGTCTCTACTTCTCCTTTGTTTCATGCTAGCTGCTTCGCCGTATCCTACTCAAGAGTGTTCCATTATTCTACTCTTCCTATATACACATATATGCATACACTACGCTACATACATACATATACTTCGCACTCAGATCAGCTGCCCTTGGACTCTAGTACTGTTGGGGCTGTGGGAAATTATGTGTAATCGAATATATTCTCAATTCAGTCAATTAGTCATACTTATTTTCAATTGTCTAGTCTAGCTATAGCTCTATTCTAAGCCCACTCTACTCTGCTTATAACACTCAAGAAGCCAACCTCTCCATAGATTTGTATGCTCATCTAATATATAATATCAAGCTTCAGTTGTCTTCTGCTTCGGCTTCTTCTTCTCCTTCTTTAATTATGCTGTTTATCTTCATCTTTCACTCTCACTCTCTCTCTTTCTCTCTCTCCCACTCTCTGTCCGCATATCGAGCCGCTCACGTGCTGTCCATGGGCAACATTGAAGGGTTTTGCATAACAACATTTTGACATCAAAGCATTTAGTAGCAGCCGACAGAGCTGCCTCCCCAACTCCCCACCTTCCCATCCCCCCACCCCACTCTTTAGCTGTGCTTTTTTCTCTCTTCTCTCCTGATTTATGGTTCGTGCTACTTACGTGGCAATAAAAATACGAGTAAAACGCAAAAGATCAGCTGCGGGTAAAAGTTGATTTTGTGCTTACCTGAAAATAAACCGAAAAAAAAAAAACAAAATACAAAATTGAGAGAGTGAGAGAAAAATTAACAAAATGAAATTATAGAAAATGAATGAAATGAATTTACGGATCATATCTTGGACTATCTACGAGTCGTAGATCAGCACAGCTGGCATAGCCTGGCTAACCTCTATTGCTAACCAAAGAGTTGATATTTGCATATCGTTTTGGGAGAGTTTGAACTACTTTCGCGTTCTGTCGCTTTGGCCTTTTCGCTTGCGCACAATTTATGCATTGTTTGCAGAACTCAGCTTTTGTTGGCCAAGCGGCATGGCTAACAGCTAACAGCCGCGAGCCGTGACGGCGGCAACTAGAAGCGCACCGCAAACTCATTTTCCAGCGGCCAGAAGTTAAGGCAGAAGCTGAAGCTGAAGCAGAAGCTGAGGCAGAAGCTTTCACAAATCGCAAACACAGACGACGACGACGGCGTGGAAAAACAGTTAAAAGTTGCGAGTTCATTGCGGCATGCACCGACCAAAGCGGCTGCCAACGACACCCTCCCCTCCCCCTCCCCCTCCCCGTCCCCTCCCCTTCACTCAGCTCTCGCCTTGCGCCTCCCCTTTGAGCTGGAAGTGCGCGCGTTCTACTGAACTGCCGTCTGAACTTTGCGTTTGTTATGAGTTTTTAGCCAGGTTAGGTTCAGTGACGGTTCTTTTACTCAATACACTGTCAGACTGCATACAGAGAAGGTATATTGGTAGGCAATAATAGAACTCTACTGTAGTGCATAGCAGTGAGCTATAGCTGAGTCAGAGTTACTCTAGTTATAGAAATATAGAATACTCTCTACTCTCATCTCATCAATCTCTCTCTCTCTCTGCATCTCTCTTTCGCATCTGTCAGTCAGTTACACCCGCTCGCACTTCCCATCCTTTAGCAGCTACTTTATAAACACATAACTGAAAGTCAACTTTTGTGCATACAGTTAGAATAATGGTGATTGATAAATATTGTCTATGCACGATTCTCCCCACTGGCTGAGCTCAGTTTAATTGAAGTCTCAAGCGCAAGGTCTCGGTCCGTCCGACAGCCAACTCGAAGTGGAGTGGAGTGGAATGAGGCCCAGTTTTCAGCTACGTCTCTAATTGATGGCAACGAAAAGGCAAAGCTAAAGACAAGGCACAACATTGACTGTTCTAGTTGATGTAGCTGATGTTGTCAGTCTTGTTGTTGTTGTTGTTGTTGTTGTTGCTTTCACCCGCCCACATCAAACTGAAGCCACAGGAAGCCAACTGCCAGCTGCCAGCATTTTGGCAGTTAACTGTGGCCAAAACAGTAGTTGATTCGTTGCCTAATTGTTTTGGCAGCCAAGCAACATTTAGGCCTCAGTTTATGAGTGAAGCGATTCGAGTTCTTGTTTGCTTTTCTTTTCGGATTTTAGGAAAACGTATTCTGAGAATCGAGCTGAGATATTCTGAATAGAGAATAGGAGCACTTTGCGAAATGAAATGCATATAACATGTGCAAGATCTGTTGAAAGAGTCTGACAAATATACATTCAAGGAAAGAGCTCAGAGAGAGTCAAGCAAAAACTAATGAAATCTCATAATTAGAATACTTTTTAATCAGATCTCTTACATTCTTGATTCCACATTCCATTCTCTGATTTTCTACAATCAGCATATTCAGAATGATTTTTAGTACACTCCAAAATTTCTTATATCTGAGTTCTACATATATCAATGCAAGATATCATTTCCTTCACTTGCTCTAAAGTATTTGATCTTCCTCAGCTCTGCTAGCTACTTGTTTATGGAACACACATGTGAGCTGTTGCTGCTGCTGCTGCTGCTGCTTCCTCTTTCCACAGTTCACTTTCCAAGGCATTTTTCAGCAGCAGCTGCTGCCGCAGTTCGTTGCGCTAGTTTTCTATTCTTTGCTTTCTTTTTGTCTCTCGACAATAACTTTAATTTCCCATTTTCCACTCGCATGATAAATAGAAAAGTGAATTGCCTGCAGTAAAGCAGCAAAAACCAAAAACACAGATCTAACAACAACTTTCGAGTTCTCTCTGTCAGCTCCGCGCTTTGTGCTGGAGATGGGACAAATGATAAGCGAGCTTATGCGTTGCACTGTCGTAAAGTTTTCCTTTTCAAGGCATCACAGTTTAGCTCAACAATTTTCCGCATTTTCCTGCTGCCGCTGCTGCTGCTGCTGCTGCTGCTTCAGGAGTTGCAGATAAAACATGAACACAAAATGCCAATAGCCACAGACTCTGTGCAGGAGGACGCAATCTTGGCAATTGCTGTCGATGCGCTCTGCGGCATGCCTCAGTCGAGCAATAAAAATAATAATCGAGCCACAGCAACAGCAGCAGCAACAGCAGCAACTGCAACTGCGTGGTTGGAAAGTTATAGCTTCAACCAAATAGATGAAAGGCAACAGCAACAGCAACAGCAGCAACAGCAGCAGCCAAGAATCGAACAACTTGGCTATTAGAAACGTGGCTGATTGTAATTCGATAATGAGAATGCGCCTTGCATAATATCTAGAGCACAGTCCGAGAGGAATGCACTGGCAAATGGCCCATAAACTTTTACACCGAATTACGGCACCTCCATAAAGACCTCGATAAACTGCGAAATTCGAAATCTCAATTGCCCCGCGCGCCTAACATTAATGTTAGCCATTAACATTAGCAAGGCCTTTTGCACTGCAGCAGCTGCAACACATCTGACGATTGATTGATTGCTGCACCCGACAATTAATTTGCATGTTACCTGACTTTTACTAAGCCAGTATACCCCATCATAGACTACAGCACTTACAGGGTATACACAAAGTGGTAGAGCCCACAACTGGCATTTGGAATGCACAAAAATCGCTGAACTTTTGAACTGCAAAATGATTAACAAGATCTCGACATGGAGATCTGCTCGAGAGTAAATTGAGATCGCTTTGATGGCTGAGATCGCGCGATCGCCGTGGCGATTGTTGTGCTTAAAGAGTTGCCTTTATTATTATTTTCTTTTTTTTTACTCTTTTCTAGATTTTGCGCAAGCTTTTCGCACGCCAAATTGATTTCAATCACTGAACAATAAACAATTTTCATAGAATTTATACAGTTGAGTGCATTCTGCTGCCGCTGCCGCTGCCGCTGCCGCCGCTGCTGCTGCTGACCCAGTGCTCCATAAAGTTGGGCAAACCGCAAAGCGCTGGCCAATCTCCAGCTGCAGCAACAACAGCAACAACAAAGCAACAAAGCAACTATCAAACGGCAAACAAAACGCCAATCTGGCGGGGCATAGGAAAATAGCAAATCACTCGACGCCTGCCAACGAGTCAACTGAGAGAAACTTGCAACAGATTGTTGCAGCTGAGTGCCGAAGTGCTGAGAGCTGTGAGATCTGCGACAGCTGCGCCTGCGTAAGCTTCTAATGGACGCTGGCAACGCCCACAAGTCCTGCCTGGGCGATGATTTACGAGCGGCTCCTCCAAGTGAAACTTGGTGTGAAATGTTTTGTAGCCAGAGCACAGAATCTTGGCATAACTATATATATATACAACTATATATACATATCTCTCTCTCTTTCTCTGATTAATCGCTGCGCTTTGAAGTTCAGCGTGTTGAGTGTCAAAAGCAGCAAAAAGCTGCAAACAAAGCGAACCGACACAATGAGCGCGTGTTAATGAAGCAGCAGGCGGAGCAGTCAGAGCAGTCGGAGCAGAGCTTGAGCAGGAGTCATGGAGTGTTGCTGTCTGCTCTGCTGCTGCTGTCTGCTCTGCTGCTGCTGTCTGCTCTGCTGCTGCTGCTATGGGCCACCCACGCACAATTGCTGCTGCCACTTTTCAGCGCTGTTTTGCAGCTGTGCATAACGGCATTTAGCAGCCACCCACTCAGCAGGCCAGCCAGGCCATGCCCCAAGAAGGCGAACGTGCCACAACCTATAATAAAAGATCATAAGCAGGCGAGAGATATAGAGAAGAAATCCGTAAACTGAACTTGCACTTGGAGCTGAGATCAACTATCGTGGCACAAGTGAATAAATGAGTGAGTGAGTGAGTGATTAATGAATCAACTCGTTTCGAGTGCTAAGCTAACAAATGTTGCGTCCTTTTGCTGTGCATTTATGATCTTCCCCTGTTGATAGCTAAATGAATGCAGATGATTATGCATTTATCGATTTGTTCAATCCTCAGCTTGAATTGAGATGCGAGAGCTGAGAGGAGTTCGAATTCGAGTTGCAAGAGCTGCCAGAGTTCATGAGAAATGGCAATGTGAAGAGATAAGGTAAACAGATTTTTTTCACTGCTTCCATCGATTGCTAGTTATCGATATATGCAATAATGCGAAAAAAAAGCCAAGTTAAGAGTAAAATAGTCAATCTAATATTTATAATACACTCATATCCCCATAACAAAAAGACTTTCTGATTAGTAAATCCAATTGCTATTATAACAATAGTCCATTTGCCTTTATTTACTTTCATCACATATCTCAGCATATCCCCTTCTACTCCATATCTCACGCCTTTCTTTTGCACAAGCAATCCGCTAAACGAAGGCAGTGACCCCTATTATATAAGCTGTCGATTAAGAGTGGACTCAAGTCAAGCACCCACCCGACGCAGCAACATAACTTGCTTAGATTTCACACCAAGAAGCCCCACACAAAATGCGCTTAGCCGCAACAACTTTTACCACAAATCGGATTTCCTGGCAACGATTTGTGGCTGGCCAAACTTGGAGAGTAGAAAGAGAGAGACAATGAAACAGAGAGAGAGAGAGAGAGGGAGAGATACTCTCTAAGGCAAAGTAGATCATGGTAAAAGTGCCACTGAACCGGAGCAGGAAGAATCGCCGTAGTTTGCGCATTGCGCATCAAATCAAATCAAAGACAAATGCCACAAATATTTCCCAAGGAAATGCAAGAGATTCTTTGCGTCTCTCCAGTTCTGTTTCAGTTCCAACTTCTTGGCTTTTCCAAGAAGTGCGCACTCTGAGGAAACGCCATGCCAAGCCGACAAGTTTTCCCTTATTTGCCAATGTTGCCCAGTTGCAACAGTTGCAACAGTTGCAGCAGTTGACAACCAGTTTCAGTGCGGGCCAAGTGCAACGAGAATAGAACCAACTGCCAAACGATGTTTGTTAAAACAATCACGAAACACGAGACAAAGCGCAGAGCAAAGCGGAGCAGAGCGGAGCAGAGGAGAAGGGAAGCAGCGCAGCAGTGTGGAGGCCAAACTTTTAATAGAGAAGAACATCATAAATACACTGAGAGAAAAACTGTAGGAGTAGAAGTAGAAGTAGATGAGGGCTGAAAGACTTTGCCAGCTAAAGAATGATTGAAGAGGGAAGGGATTGAGGTAATTGAAGTTCATCAGTTGAAGTTGAACTAATGAAGCTTCATTCACATAGAGAGCTCCTCTTCAGGCAACCTTCTCTCTTACCCAAATGCGAATCTCAACTAATATTTGCTTCTATTACACGCTCAAACATTTTACGACATTTTTCGCTGCGTGTAACTGTCGAAGCAGATGGGCTGGAGCAAGCCTGAGCTGCCTGAGCTTTGGCATTGGGTGTGGAAAAACTCGTTTGCCGCGCTTTGATAACGTGCCAAAATAGCAAAATAGCTAAAAAGAGGGCCAGCTGCAGAGGGCCAAACTAATTGCGCACAGGCGCGTCCCGCCAACAAGAAGCCAATCAGCTAGAAATGGGAGAAACAAAGAGAGACAGAGACAGGGAGAGAGAGAGAGACCTGGCCCAACCTTAGAGTTAGATCTCATCATCATCGTCATCATTGTCGTAGGCCCCATTGCATATTCATAGTCATAACGAGATGGGGCCTCGGCGAGTTGCTGCTGCTTGTAGTTTTAATTTGGCTCGCCGTCGCTGTTCACACGTCGTGCAGCAGCTGACCCACTGGCCCCTCGCCCCGCACCTCTCCTGCCCACCTCCTGCTGCTGCTGCTGCTTGACTAACTGCTCATTTGCCTGGTTATTTTAATTAACCCAAAAACAATTCAAGCAAGTGCGCAAAAACTGAGTAGAAACATGAACTGGAAGCGACTGGCCGGCCCGGAGGGGAGTCTGCAGCCAGGTGGGGTGACAATATAGGAAATGTCTAAATACGAAACGTTAGACGGGCCAAAGATTATGCAGCCAAATGGGCATAAATCAGCGTAAGCCCGGAGGGGCGGCGAGACGGAGAAACGGGGAGGGCGGCTGGCAACAGCGAGGTAAGTGTAACTGCAAAGCGGGGCTAATGAATGTATCTGGCAAATACATCTGCATGGAGCGACCACGACAAATAGACTTATAAAGCAGCTAGCCGAAATGCAAACGCCAACTGGAAGAGGCAATAAAAAGCGTTAACAAGACAACAACCAACAACAGCAACAGCAACAACAGCGAGCAACGAGCAACAACAATTGACAATGTCAGACAATAAAATACACTTAGCTTAGACAAGAAAATGAAGCGAATAAAGCTCAAGACGAGGATTGAATTCCCTGCAAAGTGAAGGGATTGCATAGGGGATATATAGAGTAAGATGACAAGAGAGGCAAGAGATGAGAGAGTGGGAGAGAGAGATGAAGAGGAAGCCTTCCTTACTATCAATATTTTACACTCTTCTTCGCTCTAATCGCTCACCCATATGTACTCCCCATGGCTTGGGATATAGATATATGTACTCTATATATATACTCTGTTCCATGCATAGGACAATGCTCAATAGAACTCCAGGGAATTCTGGCTCGCTCTCATCAGCAAATTGAGGGATTCAGGTGACATCATCTCTGTCATGAGCCCAAACGAAGTGTTAATCGCCTCAATCAAGCAAACTTTATATTCACTTCACTTCACAGCACTTCCAGAGAAACATACATAGATGAATCTCGTATACCCACAGCGATAGGGTAGACATAGACTGCCTTCTGGCTAAGCTAGCTCTACCTAGAGCCACGCAGTAAAAGCCCATTTCTTGGCCTTCAGACAAACGCCGCTTAAATTTGTTGTTAACAATTCTGGGACCAAGCGAAACACATAAATTTTAGAGAGTTGCCTCCATATAGAGAAAGAACAAGAGAGCGAGAGAGAGACAGATAGGCAGGGAGTCGCTGTGGCGCGGCATCTCTGTAGTGGCTGCAGCGAATCTAGGTCAGCCCAGGTAGAGCCAGAGGAAGTGGCGCGTGATCCATTGCGGATTCGATTTGGTCAACTCCCGTTTCAAGACTTTGGCATTCATCAATTTGCAATCAGTTGGCAGCGCTCGATGCGTGCGCAATTCTCAGCAGACCCAAGCGACTCGACAAACTGGCAAATGGTTTTCCATTCCCAGCTCGATCAGTGCCAGCCACATTTTATGGCCTATCTTCAATGCGGCTGCATCTCCGGGCCAGTCGCAGCGACTCTTGTGCCTGGAGCGCAATTCAAATTCCATTTGCCTTTTATCAGTTCGCACTCGAGCGCCATGCAAATGCACTTCAAAACAGATGCAAACGAAACGTTGTGTCTGATTCCCTGTGTGTGCCACAAATCAAATAGCATTCAGTCATCACAGAGATATCGATAGCTAAGATATCGATAGTTACTACTAGTAACTGACTAAGCAATGCAGTTAAGAGGATCTCTCACTTTAGTGCTAAATGAAATGACAATTACCTCACACAGAACGTCGCATCGGTTCGTTCCGCATTCAAATGAATCATTTTGTGGGTCATTCGAGAGTTTTCCCAACACACTTTCTACACTGGCCGCTCGTTCTCTGGAGCTGTGGGTCGCACTTTAACGGCTCCTAACTGCTATGCCATATATCAAAGTTGGCCACATTTATAACCCTACACAGCTCATCATCAACTGCAGCCAGCAGCCGCATCATCCGCATCAGCTCCCACCATAACGTCACGTCATTTCATGCATTTCTTTTTCCCCTTCTCCTACTGCTTCTTCTTCTTCTGTTTATCATTTTATGAGCTATTTCATAAATTTAATTTTCTCCTTAGTCATTTGCAAAAATAACAACAAAAGGCAACATAAAGTCGTTAACAAGGTGGCGAAAAACAAAATATTGTCTTCATTAATCAGCAAAAGGCAACAAAAAGGAAACAAATACAAAATACTAACTGCTTAGAGTCCCTCCCCCTCCTCCTCCACCTCCTCCTGCTCTTCTCTGTCTTTGCTCTTGGCAATTGGCACTCATCCGAGTCGCGTCTTGAATTTGAGCCAATTAAATGGCGACACTCGCCGTCTTTAGCTGCAGACGTGGCTGCCACACCATCCGCCTTTCCCTTTTCCCCAACTCGCGCCACCGAATCGCGGCGCTGCTAATGATGAACCTCAATGATTCGCTCGAAACGTACATGCATTTTTCATTGTTCGAGGCGAACTGCTCGCAAAAACAAAGCAAAATCAAAAGAAAAATTGAGAAAACTTTAACAAAAACTGATACAGTGGGGAGTGCACGACTGGCAGTTGCCCTGGGAATAGATGAGGACTACTTATTTCATTCTCTTCTCTATTCGATACTCTTACTATATCAACATCTCTTAAGTATATCGATATTTCGATATGCAATATCTCATCTGCATGTTCAATATATATCAATTTTATATTTATCGATATCATCAAGCGATATCTTACAGCACGCCTCCTTCCATGGCGGGGTATTCGAATCGAAATCGAAAACGATATCGAAATAAATTGTGCCCGAAAGTTAGTTTAATGCTCGGTCAGGAGTTGATTTTGGCTTTTTAAATTTTATGGCCGAAATTTATTTTATTGTAAACTTTTTCTTCTCAGTTTTCATGGATTTTGATTGGCATTTCGATTGGGCCACAGTTATCGAGCTTTAGTTTCGATTTCCTTCATTTGGAGCTTGAAAATTTTCGGCTGAAATATTTTCGATTGCGGTTCGCCTTTGTTGTGCTATTTTTTATATTTTTTCCCGCATGCGGCTGGAAAATGTAATTATGACAGTCATAAATTTTATTTGACTTGGACCTGGACTGAAAATCGCCATCGGTACGTGTGGAGCTCGGGCTCGATGACGAAATCTCCGTCGATCTATGCTCGCCAATGACGTGAGTTCGTTCGATCGCGCTCATGTCGGGTCGGGGCGGCCCAGCCTCATCAGCTGGGGTTTTGGGCGCGACTCTGGGGCTTTGTTGTCTGTGGTAATGACTTCATTTCGGTGCCTCGTGTTGTCGTCATCTCGCATTTGTTATTGGCTTTGAATGAACTCCGTCTGCATTGTTATGGTCACACACACACACACACACATACACACACATGCATTTTATGTATGGCTCATGAAAATTTGTCGGTTACTTTGATAGATTGTTATGATTTTTTCTCTAATTTCGTGGTGGCTGTTGTTTTTCTTGGGGGTGTTCCCTTGTTATTTTTACGTTTACATTTTCGTTTTCGTTTTCGTTTTAGTTTTTAGCTTACAATGTTTTCATTTTGTTAATTATCGACTTTAATTGTTAATTTAAATCACGAAACGGCCGAAATGAGATTAACAATAGCGAAAAGTGAAACTCGACTTCAGCTCGTGTCAACTCCCCCTCCACCTCCCCCACTTGATAATCTGTCCACATCGCCGGCCCGTCTCCTGATCTTGAAATGCTCTTATGAGTTGTGGGCGTGTTTGCCAAACAGTGTCAAGCCAAGCCAAGCCAAGTCAAGGAGAAAGGCTTTCTCGAGCTGCGATTGGATTGGCATTCGATTTGTTTTCATTTGCCAAAACTCAAATTGAATTGTTTTCATAAATTTCTTTGCCGCTTGAGTTGATCCAAGTGGATGACAGAGATGAAATGTGTTCACAATAGAAAACAAGGTTGTCAGGTGTGTGAAGGCCTAATAACTCGGCAGTTAAGCAGATGGATAGCTAGCTAATAAAGTCAGTTAATGGCTAGGAAGACGAATAGAGTTTCAATTTTAGACACATGTCTTCAATATATTATCGATAATAATTAAGAGTTGCCAAATAGCTTAAAGCTTGCAACAAATCCTCAAACTGTTGTTGCCAAATATTAAATTTAAGCCATTTTGAAATATTTAGCAAATCAACTTTATTATACAATGCCTAATTGAGCAGGCATAGAGTCGATTATTATTTATATGAACTGCATTGGCAATCGCAGCAACGTTTAATGGAAAGTTGATTTTAAGGTTCATTTGCTGGGCCAAACGAAAGCGCAGCGAAATCAACAGATTTTTATGGCTAATTCGGCAATGTTTTATTGCTCGGCTGGCGCATATACTGGACCGCGGGCAGCTCCACTGGGGCTGCGGCTACTTGATTGCCGCAGCTCTAACTTATTGGGCGAAAGGTTTAGTTCCAGAAATTGTTATGCAAATCGAGTGCTGAGATTGCGGAGGACATCGACGACGGCGACGGCGACGGCAACGAGAGCAACAATGGTCAGTGGGTAGAATTGGACAAACAACTGGCGAACAAACCGATCCAAATCGAATTGGCGGCGACTTTAAATTATGGCCGCCATAAAGCCCGAGCTAGCGACTAACTCGGGCACTTCCTGGGCGCCCCAAAACTGGAATCCGGCAATGCACAACCCGCATAATCAATTGTCATTGTCATTAGGTTAGAGCGTTTTGGCTATGGCTCGCATTGGCTGCGCTCTGGCAAGGCTTTGGCATGGCCAATACCGGCGAGCCACCTTCACTTTTCTTGTGGAGACTGGCTGAAAAACGCAAAACTATGCAGTGCCGCATACCCTGTAAGCAAAAGATGCATAGCTGGAGCCATTGACACTCTATGCGTCTGTAAACGTGAATCGTATATATATAGGATATCTTCTAGTCTAAGAGATGGTTTGCTGTTGATCTGCAGTGAACTATTCGACAGTCAACTCACTTATGAAAGACTGTGTTATTGGGTATCTTATAGTCTATCAAACTCTAAGAGGTGTTTTCGGTAGGGTATCTATTTCGAGTAAGTCCTAAGAAGAATTATTGTGCACACAACTGCGACTGTAAATCGTAGACGTTAATAATCAAGGAGTATCCCGTAGTCTGGCATATGCTATACATTTGGTTTATGAATTTAATGAGTCTACGGTTTTTTTTTTTTGTTGTATAAAAGCAAAAGTAGCTCCAGCACCTAGACACTTTAATAGATATCCAAGTAAATTACAGGGTATTTTAAGGTACAGTCAACATTTCTTACTGATTTTTTTTAGAGTTTATGTACGTTTTCGTAAAATTTGCATACATTTACTGATATTAACAGTTTCCCTACATTATTCCTAGGGTATCTCCCAGCCTAGCAGCTCACTCACCCACTGTTCACTTTGGGCCATTGCGCATTTGGCCATTTTTGGAGCTGGGCCTTAACAGAGACATCCTTGTTAAGCTGACACGCGCAACATGCGCTCGTTGCAACCAGAACGCAGCGTGGCAAAGTTTTCAATTAATATTTGGAAAGTTCGCATTTGGCAGTTGCAGTGATACCCAAGGGGGCAGGCAGCCCAAGCCTGGACTCCCAAGTCCCCCACTCGAGTGCGTTGGGGGCTTGTTATGGGCGCAGAGGAGCAGCAGCAGCTGGCCCGCATCCATGAATTCATATTTGAGAGATAATCAGCCGCTGGCTGACAAATATGTATACCCTGGCTGAGTAGGCAGAAAGAGAGGGTATGCCCACAGGGAGAGCTTGCTTCACGAATTCATACTATTCCGATATAAACTCTCAAAAGATGTAGAATATTCTCTTTCCTCCTCTCTATAGCCTCTCTAGCAATAGCTCCTCATATACCAATCAGAACTCTAGCTGATACAGGGCATCTGCTAGTCCATCACTCCACTCTTATACTCCCATGCCTTTCCATTCGCCAATGGCTGCAGTAAGTGGAGTCCAAAGCGAATGCATCCTCCGTATTGACAACTGCTCCAGCTGCAGGTGAGGATGGGGCAGCTGGCGAAGTGGGGGCTGCAGGAGGTAGGCGTTGGTGGACGGGGAGAGGGAGCTGCTGCTGCTGAGACAACAACAATCGACAGAGACAAACGCCTAACAACTTATTGAAAATATGTTTAACCATTTTCGGGCAATTGACATTTCGGCTGCCGCCTCAAGAGCTCCCCTCTGTCTGCTCCCCACCCTTGCAGGCTCCACCCTGCCCACCTCTAGTTGCCAATCGACGACGTGACAAAACAATTGTCGTAAATCAGTGGGCCAAAACGGAGGCGATGCACCGAAGCTGCAAGCTGATTGCGATTTTCGATTTTCGATTTTGTTTTTGTTTGTTGTTTCCTTTGCGAATGCAACAAACAAACATATTTTGTCCAACAGTTCGCATTGTTATTGTTTGCTGTTTGCTTGTTGTTTGTTGTCTGTTGCTGTTCACTTTCATTTGGCTCGTGGCTCGAATGCCAACAGCTGCGGGTGGGAACTGCAATCCACATGCATCATTTCAGCTGGATAAAGGGGATCAGATCGAGACCTGCTGAATTCCGCTTAAGCGGAATGCTCAATTAGCGAGAAAATGTAAAATAAACAGGAGCGAATAAAAGGCATTGTTATGCAACACGTTGATAAACATAATGGGAAAAGCAAAGAAAATATTTGAGAAATTTTCTAGGAAAGCGATTCAAGCTGAGATTCAAATGGGAGCAATCGAGGATTGACTAAGTGAAGATTAAATGTGGGAAAATTGTGGATTACAGTTGAGGCAGACAGGTGGAAATGTAGAAGAATGTATTCTTTTCTGATTTGATTCTGATTTTTAGCTACAAAATGCAAAACTTTCTTATATAAAGCTTCCTCCCTCTCCCTCACTACCTCACTCCTCTCTCTCTCACTCAGTCAGCTATCACATTATCCAGACAGCTGTCTGAAGCTGTCATGGTCATGTTCAATCAGCACCGAAAATGTTGCACAGCCAAGCCAAGCCAAGTCAAGCCAAGCCCCCAAGGCTAAGCAGAAATTGCAGCTCTTCCGTCTTAGATTTGTGTGCGCGGCTGCCCCCTCAGTCCCCATCTGAGACTAAATAACTCACATAGTTTTTCACAGGCCTCGTTCATTGCATAATTTACATCTACTATATATATTTTACATACATACATATGTATATGTATGTATACATAGATAGATAATAATCCCCCTACCAAAAAGACATTAAACAAAACTTGGGAAGGTGTTGCAATTACACTGACGTCCGCTTCTGCAGTCTGAGCTTCAAGCTTTGGGCTCTATCAGACACAGACAATAGCAGCAGCAGCAGCAGCAGCAACGATTGTAAGCTTTTTTTTTTATATTTTCTTAGCAATTTTCACTTTTTAGTACAATAAATGAAAATGAAAACAAGCCAACATTGTCTAAGGTTTACATTTTGAGAGGAAGTCGTTGCAGTTCGGAGGACGGGGATCTCAATCATCGCCTCAGTTACACAACCTGGCCGAGACTCAATGGCCAAGTAGCTGCCGCATGTGGCACAAAGTCAAAGTCATTGCAAATGAAAAGCAAAATGAAATGCGTGTAATTTTTCTATTCACTTCGTTACACTTTTACCTACGATTAGTATCTCGGCGTTTTTTTTTTCGGACTTGTTTTTCGTCTTGTTATCAACTGTATGTATCTCTCTTCCTCTCTCTCCCTCTCTTGCTCGCTTTGAAGGTTTTTCTCTGAACTTTGAAAGTTTAATTTATTGGTCTTTATATTATAAACAGCAGCATTTTATGAGAAAATTGCCCGAAAAATTCAAACGGGTCCAATTACCATGGCTTACGCAACACCATATTTTTTATGATTTAAAAACTCAATTAATAATTAAAATTAATTATTTCCAGCGATTTCTACGACTCAACTCTTGGCAACATGCCTCTGCCTCACGCATGTTGCGGCAACATTTGCGCCTGAGCTTAGGCAACATGTTTAGAGTACAGGAAAATTAACTTACCGAGTGTACTGCTAGATGGCGCTGCAGCTCCGAATTACAATACAGCGTCAATTCCGATATGGTTGGCGCATTTTCCAATTTATTCTCCATGTCGCGTAGCCAGCGACGCAATTCCTTGGGATCCTCGCACAAGCCCTCCGGCCGCTGTGTTTCATCCAAAATCTATAAACAATAAGAATATATTAAATATATAATAATATTAAATAGACGAATGCAGTTTAGCTGATTTTTAGTACAAGTAGGTGTGAAACTTTGCTAAGCAGTGAACTGCTCAAGTTCATTTTAGTACTCATACAAATTACAGCCACTCAACGCTAGGTGGCGTCTGCTCTCTACTCACATGCAACTGACTGCCCGTAAATTTAGACTCGCGTGACATTGGCTGCGCCTCCTCAATCTCAAACCGTGCCTCTTTGCACGTATCGAGCAGGTTTGTGTCCATAATATAGTTATAGTTCGTTTGTATGGCCGCCCAGAGGTCGTCTTTGCCCGACGAGCCGAGTCCCAAGGTGGCGCTGCTGTGCAGACTGGTCGAGCTGCTGTGGCTGTGGCCGCTGCCCCACGAATAACGGTGCATTTTGTTGCTATTGTTGCCGCCGGAGCACTTGCTACTGCTGCTCTGTGAGTTTTTCTGCAACGAGAGAGAAAGAGATGGATTCAATGTGCTTGTTAATAAATGAGTAATTTGAGCTGCCAAATATAGACGCGATAATATGCTTAGCCATTTTCGGAGCCAACTTCTTCGGCCTGCCTCCCTCACCCCAACATCTGCCTGACAATGCTCCACATTGCAAAGCGCGCGCAATTAATTGATGAATTTTTATTTGTGCGCGCAACAATCAGGAGAAAATTTCTCATTTACACAGCTTCGCCGTCGGCTTACACACAAATCGAAATGAAATGGAATTTCAAACGTAATTTGATGGAATGACGCGAAATTAATTGCATTGAATAATCGACAGCGGCTGCAGCGCAATCTTCTACTCTTCGACTCATCGCCGCAGTCCCTGAATGATTCGCTAGACAGCTCAGCTTGTAAAATTGTAATCCGCTTTCCGCTTCGCTCAAGAATGCGAATCAAATCGATAAATCATACAATTGCCAAATGGCACAATCGATGTTCGATTCATTTGCAAGGCATGCGAATATGGAGCGTGTGACTCTTGGGAGCTGAGCAAAGTCGTTGAGGGAGCATAAGAAATGCTCATAGAACAATGAATTTGAATACATTTTGATGTATAACATATCCATGGTTTAGTTTACTTTTAGTTATTTTGTCTAAACCCACTTTAGTTAATCTAATACAAAATTTGAAATAGAGATTCTAGCTATTAAAACTCACAGAGAAGACTTTATTTATGCAAACTGATTCTTACTGTCAAAACTTGTTTAAATTTACCATTAAAATTATTGCCACCTCTCTCTCTCTCGCTCACTCTGCCTCTCTCTCCCTCTATTATATTTAACGTTTCTATTGTATAATAAATTAATTCCCTTCATTCCACTACAAACACTCTCCTTAAGTGGAACGTTTTGGCATATGAAAAAACATGCATACATATGTATATAGCAATTTATGAACCGTTATATATACGCCTCTCCCCCCTCTCCCTCTCTCTCTAACACATTTCGCTCGCATGCTAATAACGAAATTAAAATTGATTAATAATTTATTAAAAGCAATTTCCGTTGACGCTGGCGACAAGAACGAGCTCAAGAATTCATATTCTAACGGCAACATGTCATTGAAGCCATGCCATGACCAGCTCCTGCCCCCCCTCCTCTCTGTCTAACCCACCTGATCCACCTGCACAGTCAGCGCGAACCAGCTCAACTAGTTGGCGTGCGGAGCACAGCATATGAGGAGAGGGGGGAGCGAGAGCGAGGGATAGGCGCCAGGCACACAAACATTTAACGCTCAATTGCAAATTTATGCACGCAGCATAAACGACTCGCTCAGAGTCTCCCACCTGGTCCCCACTCACCTTGAGGCTGTTGTAGGGCCGCTCCAGATGCAGCTTGGCTTGGATGACATCACGTCGCTCCTGCTGCAGCTCGTCCGCTGGCAGCGAGGTCATCGATTGTGATATTTTCATATCGTTGCCGGCGGCACCGCCGATCACACCTGCGCCTGCACCACCCGCACCACCACCACCTGCACCACAACCAATCACATCCAGCATGTTGAGCTTTTGCTTTTGTTTTCTTAGCGAGCTGCTGCGGCTGCTGCTCGCTGATTTCGTTGCGGATTTGGTGGTGCGTGGATTGGTGGCGCCCACTGCTGGCATGACAAATGCAACCACATCCTCCAATCTCAATATGGTTGCTGTTGCCGTTTCTATCGTCTCTGTTGCTGTTGTTGTTGTTGTTGTTGTGTTAGTTATGTCAGTGCTTCCGTTGCTGCACTTCATTGTGATGGCCGCTTTATCAGTCTCTTGGTTGCTAAATGACGTCTCCTCTGTGGCCACGCCCGTGTCCATTGCCACCGCCACCGTCACCGCCTCTGCTTCAATCTCCACCTCATCCATCTCGTCTGCTCGATTTCGCGTTGCTGTGGCAGCTTCCATAGTGTGGCGCTAATTGTTTTTGGTTCCGATTTCCATGTGTTTGTTAATTTAATTAATTTGCTTAAAATCTGCTTTGAATCGTGTTTCGTTGTTGTTAGTGTTGTTGCTGTTGCTGCTGCTTTTGTAGCTGGACTTCAAAATGCATAAATTTGCATGTCTGCCATCGCTGGGCGTTCCATTCGTTTCATGCCATGCGTTCCGTTCCGCTGTGCTGCTCCGACCTTTACGTAGCTTTATCTGTTTTCGACTCAGTTCCAGTTCCTGGCGGGATTTTTAATTCGTTTTTCCGTTCGTTTGCTTTTCATGCAAAACTCTTTTCGTTATTTTCTTGATAAAAAGAAAAAATCACAATTTAATCGTGAATTTCACTGTAATTAAAAGAGAGAGAGAGAGGGAAAAAGAAAAAAACGCGTTTAACGCGAATTAGTCCAAAGCACTTTGAATCGCATCAATTATGCTAAATACAAGTTTCAAATGAATATATGTGTGTATGCATATAGAGTTGACCATAAATTAACCAACTGATGAAGCTGCTTTGCCTGACGAGGAAGTCAGAGATCAGTGAGCAAGCTTAACAAACAAAATCTGCGATTGAGTGTATGAGAAGCGCATACAAGAGTGGGATATAGAGAAGGAGGGAAATAAGGAGAGAGCAAGAGAAGTAGATTAGTAGAAGGAACACCAGTTGGAGCGAGAGAAACAGTAACAGACAGAGATAGTGAGAGAGAAAAAACTATAGAAGAATGAAGTATGAATTGTGACTGCCTAGTATTCCCACATATTCTAGTTCCTTTAATGCTCACACTCTAAGAAACTAAATGGAATTATGAAACATCAGCGGCTATAAAAAATCTTGTCTCTCTTAGAGATATTCTCGCAGTGATATTAACCACTCACATAATCAAATATTTGAATTCGTGCATCAGATTGCAGCACTGGACCAATCTTAAATGGCTGCAGAAATTAGCAATTGCCAAGCGACTGCGATATCTGCTTGATCGGCAGACAAAGGAACCGACGATTGCCAGCGCTGTTGGCCATATATCGTATGTCATATGTGAACTTATGGCTCACATAACACCCACGCAACAATGCTAACTGTAAACAGCAATTAAAGCCGACTCCGATTGACAACTACATAATTACAGTGGAAGGCCAACGACTCGAACGCCCAAAATGAGAATGAAGCTGGAATATTACTTCATTCCGAAAGAAACAAACAAACGCTCGCTCAGCTGACCAAAGGGGGCGCCGGGGGTGTGGACGGGGGTGGTCCGTCTGTCTGCCTGTCTGTCTGTCGGCCAAAACAATGAACACGATTCTAATCGGGAGCAATCAAATTTTCATACGAAATTAGTCGCGAAAACACTTGTGGGCCATATTCGTATGCAAATCAAGCCAAAGCACGTTTAGGCCAACTCCGACTCGCTCCAAAATTGGCTGCAAGCGTTTATTTAGCCACTTAAGATACCACGAAACAGCAGCCAGTTATAATAGTAAAAAAAAAGCGGCAGCAACTGCTAAAAACAACAAACAGGAACAACAATTACGCATATGTAGGAAGTGCAATACGGAGTGAACGTATGAGATACCCTGTAAGTGGGAGAGTAAGAGTGAGAGAAGGGAGAGAGAGAGAGTATGAGAGATAGAGGGAAGGATTGACAGCTACATATAAAGAGAGAGAGAGAGAGAGAGAGAGAGAGCGAGAGAAATAAAAAAGAATGAAATGAGAGAGGTATATATGTAGCTGTAGAGCGAGAGAGAGAGAGAGAGAGAGAGAGGGAGAGAGAGAGAGAGAGAGAGAGAGAGAGAGAGAGGGAGAGATAGAGAGAGAGAGAGAGAGAGGGAGAGAGAGAGAGAGAGAGGGGAGAGAGAGAGAGAGATGATTATGGAGAGATAAAAACGAAGATCAATTGACTAAATTAAGCATCCAGAAATATACAACCCAAATATACCCTGTAGAGGCAATGGCAAAGGGGTTTCCCAGTGAAAACCGAAAACAATCGCAGTGATCCACACACACTCACATACACACACACATGCACACCCCATAAGGGGGCGGAAGGCGTAAAGTTGTTGGCAACTGTCTGGACAGCGAGTCGAGTGGGTGGCTGCTGCTGCTGTTGTTGCTGCTGCTCTTGGTGGTGGTGGTGGTGGTGGTGGGGCTGAAGGGGCGTGCCGCGACACACAAATCGACGTTAAAAGCAGTAAATAACGTTTGCCAGCCATTATAATTGTTGAGAGCCACAAAAGAAGCAAAAAACACAGGAGTTTTGCCCGCGGCTCAAGTCGAGAGACCGCGGGGCCAATTTAAAAAAAAAAAAGAAAAAAGGCCTCGACTTGCACTTTTCGCAGTTGGTTTTTGATTTTGGCGGTTCTTGTGGTTTGTTCGTGAAAGCGAAACTTTAACTTACGGCCAAAGGCGGCCTACACATTGCCAGTGCAATGGGCAAATGAATTGGCCAAGGCAATGGCCAACGTCGCTGAGCGAATCATATAAATAGATAAACACATGCACATACATATACATAAATACGTACGTATATATAGATATGTATATGTATGTATATATACACATATTTCTTTATGGCTTTGAGCCATGCGCTGCTCGGCACTTCTTAGCCAGGCTTTTAGACTTTAACTTTACTTTTAACAGCTCGCCAAACACTTTGGCTTAGTCACTCGCAAAATAGTCAAGAGTGAGTGTCCCCCGGTCTCTTTCCCTCTCTTTCTAGTCATGCAAATTTAGCTATTTGCATTGCATAGAGGGGGGAGGGAAAAGGGAAATATATCCGTCGCTGGCCTCTTCACACTGCATTTCGGTTTTAGCCCTGTCCAGGCCATGACTCATTGAAAAACAATCATAATTTTATGGCTTGGCTTAAAGTGCTTCTGCACATTTACATTTCGGACGTTATATAAGGGGCCCATTACCTAATCGCATAATTAATATGCCAGTGAATCGCCGAAGCTAGCGATTGCTATACAGAATCTGAAGATGCGAGAGATAGGCAAAAAGTGTTGAAATTGATTTGGCCAAAAGCAGAAATGACGAAAGCTTAAAAAGAGATTCCAACAGAATTCTGCTCATATAAGTTTTATATGTATTGCAAGTCTAATGCTCACGACTCGTACAGAGAAATAGATATAGTATATCACGATATCACAAAATATATACATAGTATTATTAGTATTAACTTATAAATCTGATTAATTTGATGATCTGTGATTAGTCTAGCTACTACTACTACATCAATAGAGTAGCTCTTCCACTCTTCCTGCTCTTTTAGTTAAATAGCCTTTCTATCCATCAATAGACTCAACAGACTCTTCACAAATTTAATGGACTCACTTTCGACTCCAGTGCTTAGCCAGCTTGATTTGCTTATGTTCAAGTTAAGTGGAATCAATCAGCGCTGAAAACAACTTAATTAGTGTTGTAAAACATAATTTATGGCTAATGTGACAAGCCACAAATCAAGCTATGCAAATTTGAGCCGCAGCCGAAGCCAAAGCCAAAGCTGAGGATGAGCTGGGCACAAAGGTGATTTAACCTAATGCCCTCTTCACAATAGCAAAGGCGGAAAGGGAGAGCGAGACGGAGAGATGCACCTGCTATACGACGTTACGTAACACTGGCAAGGCACTGGACGGACGCAGCAATAGATGCGGTAATAAACGACTTAATTCCAGGAAAAGTTTGCTTTCGGAGCGCCCAAAGTTTATGCCAAACATGTTTTTTAAGACACATGGAGAAGCAGAAGAGGAAGAAGCAGCAAGCAGCAAGCAACGCACACACGCGCTCGCAATTAATAAACAAAGAGATAAACCAAAAGGGCGGCAGAAGGCGCGAGGGGGACAAGAGACAAGAGACACACATGAAAGATGACAACAAATATTTGGCTACACACAAAAGCCACAAAGCGCGACGAAAACGAAGTCAAGAAAAGCCTTTGAAAAACTAAATTACAGAAGAGTTGTGGTCTCCATATAGGGGGGTATGCATTGTATATATACTCTATATGCATAACACAAAGATCAGCTCATAAATCTGCCAAAACATTTTAAGGCACACAACAAATGCGTTCACAATAGAACTCACAATGGCCACGTAAATTGAATTGGAAATGAAAACAAACTTTCGTTTTCTTTTTTTTTTTCAAGCAAGATCTTTTATCTCCTGTTGTATTATCTAATATGTACATTCCAGCGGATATACAGCACTATGTTAATACCATATAGAATCTCTAGTTCCTCTGCTGCTGCTGCAAACGTTCTCACGCAAATTACTCACATAATGGACAGCCTTTGTGTGCGGGCACTGCCATGGACTTGACTCAACTGGGGCAACTTTTGGACGCTCGTGTCTTGTACAGTTAAGATTAGATAAGAGCTGAAAAAGAACGAAAATAACCAAGTGAATTCGCCATCGAATTCAATCAATCTGCCCGCAGCTCGCCAATATATTTAGTAAACAGTCTATATATAAAGCTCTTACTACTTTCATACTGCTTGAACTTATCACAGTTTGAACTAATGAAGCAATTGAGTCACAGAACTATTGCTGAGCGATAAACAACTATAAACGATAAACACAAACACCACTGCTACATACCCTGTATGAGATGACAGATAAGCAGGAACAGGAAAGCAAGCAAGCTATGTCATATATTGTATATGATAGCTTATTATACCATTCACTTGGACAGAACAGAATCTTATTATTTCATTATACATAGCTCAACTCTTTATTAAATCAAAATCTTCAATCTTCGACACACTTCAATTCACACTTATAGAAACGTCACACGTCGCGTGACGAAATGTGCATACCCCACTGTAGCAAATTTATAAATAGCCATGACTAAGCCTTAATAGTATTTCAGTTAAAACTAGACAAAACGACGACGACGACGACGACGACGACGAATCGTTGAGGTCGACAACAGATGACGACAATTTATGACAAACGTAGCTTGGACCACATTCCACAGGCTGTTCGAAAAAGATATACATATATCGATACCTACATATATATATATATAGATGTATATATGTATATATTGCATAAATTATCATTCTATCTGTGGTAATTCTTCCAAGAAACGTTTGCGACGCATTTGGCCAGCTTTGACCAACTGAATCAAGTTGGCCGCGAGGCAGCATGCCATAAATTGTTAGCCAGTTGCAGCAGCAGGCAGCAAGCAAGCAAGCAACAACAACACTGGCAACAGGCAATGCAACACCTAATGAATTGTTAACTGCCTGGCAACATGTTGGCCACAGTTGGGCACACACGTGAAGCTTTTGTCGTTGGTTATTGCCAAATGGCCAAATTGCAGGCAATGCGCCAATGACAATAACAATAACCATATTGACTTGTATAAAGCAACAAACAAAACAACAACAACCGCAATATACACGATTCCAAATGCCGTCCACTCAAAGGAAACCTTTTGCCAACTAACTGTAAGGCAAGGGGGGAGGTAGGGAGGCTAGTTACAGGGTATTTTTTAGTGGGTTCAAGCGGCATGTCAACCTCAGCCACAAAGCGACCACAAACAGACAACAACAACAACGACGACGACGACGACGACAACTTGTGGCCCACCTAGATAACCAGAGCAGCAAGCCAGCAACTGCGGCAGAGGCAGCAGGGGCCGGGGCAGCCAACAAAGACAATGAATTGTTAATTTTTTTGCTTTTGCTATTTGTGGTCGCTCGAGCTAGTTTTTGGTCAGCAATCGCAATGAGCCTGAAGAGGAGAAGAAAGGGTATGAAGCAGCAGCAGCAGCAGCAGAAGTGGGAAGCAGAAGGTGACAGCAGGAGTATGCTCTTAAATAGCAGGGTATCGAATCGACTAATGAAATGAGAAATCCCCTATAGCAGCATAAAAAGGACCAGAATGAAGAACGGAGAAGGAATTCTGTAAAGTCAACTCTGAAGAGCAGCGAACGATGAGCAAGTAAATGAGAGGAGACTAGAAGGAACATGACAATATGTGGAACAGTCGGCTGTAAATTTATGAAAATGGAACAGCAGATGCTATAAGGCATAGCTTAAGAGGGAAGATAATGGCAATGAAACAGAGAAGTTTAGAATGGAAAGAAACATATTGAATAGTAAACAGAGTCAAGTCAACAATTGCATTTGCCTATACTCTATTCTCTCTACTCTAGTCCAACTCAAACTACCCCATGTGTCAACCCACTCACACTCCAGGGTATCTCGGCAAAAAGAAGAAAAACATGTGCCAAATGTCAACTGAAAATGAAAACATTGCGAATTCTTAAGCCCACAGACATTCGTGGCCTGCCTAGCCGCCCGCCCTGCCACACATGCAGCAACATGCCAAAAGGCAGCCACCGAGCCAAAGGGGAGACTTGCAGACTGTACAGATATTTGTAGCCATAAAGGTGGGAGGTGGGTGGCTGGCCGACGTTATATGGCGACATGGAGCAAGCAAAGCCACAGCAGGAGCGCGGCACCAGGAGGAGAGGGCGGGCATCAGCAAGCAGCAGAAACAAAAGGCGCGCATTTTGCTCTTTCTCGATTTTTTTTTGCTTAGTCTGATAGCTGTTAGCTGTTGGCGCAGAGCAATTAGAGAATTGGCCCCATGGCAAACCCACATGTAGCAGCGGAAAAACGAAAGTTATCGAGCAGCGTGGACAAATGTTGAACACATGCAAACAGACGCCCCAAAACGAGCACCTGACTACTGCAGTCAACACACCCCCTCCCGCTTCCTCCCCCATCCCAATCTTTTTGCTAACTGCCTGCTAATCGGCAAGTTTTTCTTTTTTTTTTGTGTGTGTTTTGTTCAACTCGGCTGTCCAGCCGAAGCAAATTTGTCTTTACAATTTATAAACACATTTTTGGGGTTCCACATGCTCCACTCATGATAAATGTGTCGTGTTTTCGTGGTTCGAACAAGTTGCCATTTATTCTCGAGTCTATTTAAAAATGAACTAGGAAAAACCAGCTAGTGAGCAGCTCCTCCCAATTGGGGGCAGCAGTTTGGCCACAGATCAGCCACGCCCCGCCACGCTGTCTGTCCGAAAGGGAAGTCGTTTGTTATGAACCGACGACAGGTGGCGCGGCTGTAAACAACTCCCGAAACTAAGTCCAAAACAAGCTACCAAATTAGCGCTCTCTGCGCAGGCGGGCATAAATTATGGCACAGAAAACGAGCGACAGAGCTGATTAGCCTACTGCTGGAATGTCTCCATCTCCGTTCCGAATGGGGGCCGGCTGGAAAATGGGATTGGGTAAGCCTGAGAGGGAGTTGAGTAACAATTGACTTGACGTCGACTTGGCAGTTTCTAAAGAAATGACAAATGTGTGGAACAGCATTGTTATCTACTTAGAAGAGGAAGAGTTGGAGGTGGCGGGAAATAAGTAGATAGAAAGGTAGGTAGATGTAGAGGTGAATGTAGAAAGGCGAGATAAAAGAGAGAGAATATAGAGGGAGATATGTTAAACAGAACAGAGATAAATTGAACAGAAATAGATATGAGACGAGTTGAATGAAGTCCAGAAGAAAGCGATAGAAAGAGAGAGAAAGCAAACACTCCATAGCACATTGAATTCCAGAGGATCTTCCCTTAGGAAGAAAGATTGAGCTGTACATAGGAGAAGACAGAAAGGGAAATGAACTCGAATAGTAAAAGAATGATATAGAGATGAATCAGAGTAACATGAGTCGAATCTCATCTCAACTGCAGCTCTTTCTGTTCCCCAATACACACACACACACACTCTCTCTCTCGGCTCCACTAGCCCCATTGGCGTTGCCTTGACCCAAATACCCAGTTAACAGCATTTTCGGTTAACCCATTTCAATGTCAAGTGCATTGTGCATCAATGCAAACACCATTATCGTGTTGGCCATTAGCTGGCTGGCTGGCTAACTGAGCCCCATTGTTGCCACGGACAAGCTGTATTAAAAACAAATTACAAAGTTAACCAAACTCACATTAACTCCAAAAGTGTGAAAAGTGACCAAAATGTGGTTGTTGCTGCAATCGATGTTGTTGTTGCTGTTGTTGGCTCCACTCCAAAGCAAATGTTGTCGGTTGCCTTTCAATTCACTTTCTGCAATGAGAAAAGCGTGAAATGCGTGTTAAAACGATGGAAAATGGCAAACAAATATGCATAGATTATGTGGAAATGTGCGCAAAAGATGAAAATCGAATGGAGCGGAAGCAAGCTGAGCCCAAATGACAACAAATGTAAATTGTTCACGTGATTTTATTAGCACTTGAGCCTGAGCCATGCCAATTGCATAAGCCAGCCAATTGCAGCAGCCAGCCGGGCTGGCAAAAGGCAAAGACTGAGCCATAAACTGGGGAAAACTTTTACCCATTGGCTGCGTCAACATTTGTTTAGCAACATTTTTATGGCAACCTTTCGCTCGAATGATAAATCAACCTCAATCTCCCGATTCCAACTCCCACAACAACAACAACAACAATAACGAAAATAAACATAATTCCTCAAAAGAAAACGTCGCACGACATTTGCCTGCCGCTAAATAATTTCCATTGCTTTAGTTTAAAGTTTTCCTCGGTTTTTCCTCTCGTTGTGGGCGTTTCTTTCGGGAGGAGCAGCAGGGGGAGGGGAATGCAAAGCTCAGCTTAACTCCGTTGGCCATAACAATTCATTATCATTAATTATATTTGCACTCCAGCATGAAAAATGCCCAGCGAGTCGATTAAATTGAAAACAATTTGCCCGCAAATTTCAATATTTCTTTCGTCGTTAGCCGTTAGGCCGAAAAAAAAAATGAAGAAAAGCACCGAAAACAAAACCCAAAATCGACCCCAAAAATATGGCCCATAAAGCATCAGCGGGCCAGAAATCAGCAACAACTCGCCAATAACAATTTATTGGCCATATTAACCCCAGCGAACTCTCTCACTTGTCGGCGATCGCAGGGGGCGTGCAGCAGGCGGTGCTTGGGGGGCGTGCAACTGCAACGGGGCCAACGCGATCGATGCGAGTTGTGAAAATATCATTTACGGCCAATTTGTAAAGCCAAAAAAAAATCCTACGATGACAGACAGAACTGCAACACGAATCTTAGATACCCTGATTTATAAGAAAGTTACATCCACGAAGGATTTTTAAGAAATGTACTATTGATATTTGAGATGGCATAGGAGAGAGTTTTGTATGATTTTTAAGAGTTTATAGTCGATTAATAACATATTGATATATCAAGATATTCATCATATCATAGTATGATATAGAATCATGGTATTTTTATCGTGATTTAGATGTAAGGATAAGGGACAAGGGGAGTATTAGTCCTATAATATGCTAGAGCACTGCATACATTAGAATATAGTATGGAATACTCTTGGTATAGTATCATCAGACATCAAAGTATATGTAGAGAAAGATGCGCATTATGTCAAGCCATAAAAATCGTAATAAAAACTTAAATAACAATTCAGCTGAATAATAAAAATGCAAAAATCATACTAAAAACGCTATTTAGATCTAAATTGATTTGATTGTTGCAGCTCAAAGCCAAGAAATAGTTGTAATGCCCATTGCTCAAATGGCCAATAAAAAAAACTGAAATCCCAGCGAAATTTTGCACGAACAACGCGCTGGCAAAACAAATCAACGTCGATTTACTCTGGCAACACCAACCAATGCCCTGTCTCTGTCTAGCCCCTTCTCTCTCTCTCTTTCTGGCTCTGTCTATCTAGCCTTAGCACTCTCGCTTTAGTTGGCCGCGCGCGCCGTGGTCAAGTTGAAGTCGGAAATGGGCACAATCGCCATCGCCGTCGATCGTCAGCGGTCAAACAGCAATTGGCCAAAGTTGGCTGCCAACCCGTAATGGCCAATTCGACGACGTCAACATCTTCGGGCGATAATTGGCTCCCTTTCCCAGCCAAGTTAACATTATGATTGGGGGAGGCTAAAGGCAGCAAGACTCTAAGAGAGAATCTCAACAATCTCAACAACTATTCTCAGCTTACATATATCAATTTATATATGCATTCCGCAGGTCTCAGCGCTTACAGATTTCGCATGAAAGATTTGATGTATGCGGGTAATATAAAAGATCGTGGGCTGTACAGTGCGTGTGTGGGAAACTCAGTTGTGTGTGGCATTCAATAGCTCTCAGGGGGCTTTTCAATCATTTCACTACTGAAGGCGTCAAAATAGCTCTTGCCTCGAAATTGGCCATTAAAAAGAGATTAGCCAGAAGATTGAATATAAATTGGCAATTGAATACAAATTGTAAATCAATTACCAAAACTTAGCTTAATAAATATATTAATAATATTTTATTTGGCATTAATATAATATTATTCATAATTGTAGTTGCAATAGTCCCCAGTAGATCCACTATTATCCACTACACATCTGTTAGGGTCTACCAAATACTGTTTGCCTAAATTCTAAGCACTTTGCACCTTCCCGATCTCAGCCAAGCAGCAATTCCCCTTCACCTACTGCATAATCAGCTCTCGGCTTTCACAGGCACAGCAACATTCGAGGCAAGCAAATGCAACCTCATATCGCTCAGCTAAGCTTTTGCGTACAAGCAAACAAAACGAAATTCAAGCCGTTCGCTGACTGCAGCAGAACGCGGAACCAAACTCGACAATGGCAGAATGTTCGCTCTGAGCCAGTATCAAGTGTGAGCGAAAAGAAATTAAATGTGTGTGTGTGTGTTTTTTTTTTTTTTTTGGCTGCCTGAGCACAAACAAATAAAGCCGAGCAACAACAGCTCGACTGACTGACATATAAGACTTGGGCATCATCAAAAAGCTGACAGACTGACAAATAAAACCTGGATATCAAGAAGACTCTCACGCCAGGTGTGAGGTGGACGTCAGGTGAGGGAAATGAATATGTTATTTCATGGTCAGTTAAAGAGCATGCAAAAAGCCAAAAGGCAATCTGGTAAAAGGAAATGCCAAAAGTGCGCTAATGAAAGTGAAAAGCGTCAAGAAGAAAAGTCAAAGCGTTGTCGATTTCGGCCCACTTGTCGTCGCTAGCAGCAGCAGCAGCAGTTGCAGCAGCAGCGCCAGAAAAAAATGCATTCGAAATGCAGTAGAAAGTGAAATGCGTTGGCAACACAAATGAAATGAAATAAAAACAACTTACAACAACAACAACAACAGCAGCAACAATATAAAAACCAATGCAAGAGCCAAAACAGCAAATGAGCCAAAAGATGCTGGAGAGATACGAGCAGCAACAGAGCCGAGGCAGAGGCAGGGCAGGACAGGCTACTGGGCGGTGGGGAAGAGACATTGTTAGTTGGGCAACTCTCTCACATGACCTTGTTACATTGCATTGAATCGCGCATGCGATATGCGAATTCTGTGACTGCTTTTGCCTTCAGCGCAGCCGAGGAGCACATAATCAAGAAATATTTGAGATTCACTTTCAGGAAAGAGCGCAGCGACGTGCGGGGGACACTCGCAGAAGACGCAACGCAACTAACAGGCCAAACGAAAGTCCAAAGCATAATAACAATGCACATGAGTGCGCATCGGTGAGTGCACGACTAGCATATGCCCTGCAAGCAATATGTGAAGCTTGTTGCTCTAATCAATATCAAAGAGGTTTCTCTAACTGATACAAAGAACTGCTAGAGTTCAGTTAATATATCTACTCTAGTTTCTCAAACGCCACTCTGCATATTCTATACACATTCAAGTTGCATACCCTCTCAATCACTTTCAATGCCTACAGGGTATACGAGCTATAGACAACTCATAGATAAAATATCTGTGGACTTCTCATTGACGAGTCTTGAAGTTGCAGTTGCAACTGAAGTGTGTGTGTGTGTGTGTGTCGTCGGCAGATGTGTGGGCTGCAGAAGCAAATGAAATGCCACAGATTCGTTTGATAAAATGGCAGGCGACAAGTTGAGAAAGAAAAAGTGACTCAGCGAGTGCCGGAGTAAAAGAGAGCGACGAGCGAGCGAGTGAGATAGGCAGCCAAACAGTAGTCAGCCCCTCCTTACGCCTCCCTCAACCCTCTCTCTCTCTCTTCGTATAGCTGTCAATGGAGCCATAGATAAATCTTTGAGTTGTCATTGCGGCGGTGGAATGTTTTTTCTTTCTTTCTTCATTTGATGAAGACAATAGTAAATGGCTAGCGGAAGATCTCAAGAGAAAAGCAAGAGTTGGATATTAAGAGGCACACAAAGAGAGAGAGAGAGAGAGAGAGAGAGAGAGAGAGAGAGAGAGCTCGTCATATTAGGCGCATAATTGGGCCACGGCAAACGCATTGAAATGTCTGTAATTGATATGTTTACAGCTTTATTAACGATGCCACCACAGTTGGGTTTTCGCTACTTTTGCTTGATTCAATTAAAATCACACCATGCTGTGCGTGTGCGTGTGTGTGTGTCAAGTTATAGAGACATGCAACAATTAGATGACTGATTTGTTTGGCATCAAAAACACTTTCGATTTCTTTGTGGCCATCAAGTAAGCCACATATGGCCGAGCAGATAAACAAGTCGAATCGCTAGCTTATCTAAAATTGCATCAAATGGGAGTTTACTTATCAAGCTTGAACTGCAATTTAAATTTAACAATAAGTTTTAGATTTAAGTTTGACGTCTTACGACTTTCCAAAATTGTTTGATAGAGTAGAGCTGCAAGACTTTCAAGTGCCTGACTCGAAGTTACACAGAGTATTCCAAGTATATTTAAGAAGTATTTTATCCTTGATATTTTTGTAACTCTCCTTAAATAAATTTACTCATTTATTTTTATACATTTTAAACTTCAACTCAGCATCTAAAACACTCTCCGCTAAAAAAGAAATCCAGTTTGTTTCCTTGAAAATTAAACGCATAACATTTTTTTTTTGTAGGTCGACTGATTACGTAAGAGTCCTCGTCAAGGCGTGTGAGCCATAAACTGGACGCGTAAACAACAATTTAGCTGGGTAGCTGATTGATTGAATGATGGATGGATGGAGCAGTCACAGTCCGCACTCTAGGCAGACGCACACAATTGGGTTGGCAGGGCAGGAACAGGATAGGAGATGGCAGACTTGAGCCAGTTGTTGGAATTCGGCTAATGGCATCGGCGAGATGTTTCTCTAATTGTACAACGTTTGCCGATTGTCGCGGCTTCTTTTTGCTTACTTTTACTTCAAACACAGCCAACATGCCGGTCGATGTTTCCTGTGCCACAAGACACAAACTGCAATTGCAACAACAACAACCACAACAACAACAACAACAGCAACGTAACAACCTCGACATGCACATTGAACACAGTATTTTCTTTAATGATTAATTGACTTTTGCACTGGTAGAAACGAAATAAAAAACGTACAAGAAATAAAAACACGTTCGATCTTTGTTTTATCTGCGCTGGAAAATTGCCTTTTAATTTCCCGCTTAACGCCATTTTCTTCTCCCATTTCGTTTTCAATATTTATTCATTTGCAAATGCGTGTCTAGTGCATGGCTACATATGTATCTCTTTTCGGCTGCATAGATAGAGATACATCTCTGCATATGAGAGTGAGTGTGTCTGTGTGTGTGTGTCTGTGTGTTTGGGCATTGTTTATGACGTTTTATCTGGTGTGTCGGCGCGGCGCAGCTCGGCTCGGCTTTCGTTCGTGTGATTAATTTATTGTTCAATACAATTGCGTATGAATTATTGAGATACCGGTCAGAAAATGACATGCAACAGGCCGACATCGCCTCAGGTGGCCAACGAAAGATCTCGCATTGTATACCAACCCGGTCAGGCCAGCTGGCCACACTCAGGGGGCAAAAAAAAACTGCACCAAAAATATTCATATTGTTGTTGTTGTTGTTGTTGTAAGTATCTAGCAGATATATGCAAGCTTGCACTCGCTCGCACTCGCACTTTCACATTGAACCCTGACTTAAAAAAAAAGGCACTGGGCCAGGTGAAACGTGCCAATGAGCCTGGCCTTCGACTCAAATGCAGCTAATCTCTAATAATCATAGGGGTTAAGCTTCATCTGATTGGGCCGAGCACATGCGAACAGCTGGAAAAGCTGTGTGAATAGAAAATCCTAAGCTACCAAATAATTTGGTCGATCTTAAGAGAGAGGGAGAGACAGAGACAGAGAGAGAGAGAGAGTGACAGAAGGGAAATTGGTAATAGGCAAATGCAATTTATAAGAAATGCAATGATCTCTAACAGAGAATTTATTCACAGGAAATACTTTCTAGAAATGAATTGAAATTGAGTTACCGGAATTTCAATAAAAAAGTTCAATAAATATAGTTTAGATCCACAACAATAAATCAAGAAACCGGAACATATCTCTTTCATCATCGACTGCAAACTTTACTCCCATTTGCCGTCACTTTTCATAGTAGTAGCATCGATTACTACACTGTGATTATAGAGTAGTTACACCATAAGATTATAAGTGTATAAAGACTAGACTTCAAAGCTGTGAAACCAAGACTTGGATTAGTCTTTGTTAAAGCTATAACTGAATATATGACTCAGCTGAACCACCACAACTTTAATCAAGTTGTATACAAAAACTAAAACTCTGGAGTTAAGGCTCATGCTAATTAAAGTGGAACCGGTAATCAGACTACTAAATAATAAAAACTTAGGAAGTACAAATTTTATAGTCCAAGTCAGAGTTTTATAAATAGAATCTGATGATTTATGTAGTTAGAATCAATACATTTCATTCCAACAACATTTATTTATATTTTGAGCCTATATGAAAGTTATTTAGCTCAGTTCAGTGAAATGCTAAGGCAGCAAGGGTACGCTTAACCTATATATTGTACAATCCCTATATACATATACCAACATTTATATATCATAGTTTCAACCCTACTTCCTCCATTGTCTTCCTCTTCTATTATCTAATATCTAAAACTTTGTTGAATTTTAAGCACTTGAAACAAATTTCAATTGCATCCTAATTAAATGAGGCTAATCTGCCAGACGAATCTCCAACATTTAAATAACGCTCGCTAGCCAAACGAAAGCGAAACCTAAACAGGAACAGCAGTCTGTTTGTCTGTCTGGCTGCCTGCTACTGCTACTAGATACGTGTAGCATGTGGCATTTCTCCTAAAAGCAAACTGAATGTCAATGCGCCGTTGCTGGCCTCCCTGGCACTGTCAACGTTTGGCGTTGGCTCTTTATGGTCTTCTAACATGCAAACTTTGCCTTTGGCTTTGGCTTTGGCCAAAATAAAAAAATTCGCGGTCATCGCGTGCCACAGCTAAGTTTAGATGGCGCCGCCTCGCTTTTGGCCTAAGGCAAACAGTTAGAGTTGTATTTGCTGTATTTGCTTCTTGTTGTTGTTGCAGTTACCCCTAAATTAGTTGAACAAAAGTCGTAAACATTTGCTTTTGCATTTTAATTAGACAGCACTTGTGAATGTCGGGAAATTGTGGGCGGTCTTTTCTCAATGATAAATATTCCAAACTTTACTCCACGTGAAACTTTAACACGTTATTATTACAACAACAACAACAACAATAATAATAATCAAACAAGCAAAATGTTTGTCTACATATGTTTAATATTTTACCCGATGGTATTTGGGATATTTTGTTGTTGTTGTTGTTGTTGTTCGGTTTTGATATAGCGTGTCGATGCAACGTTCAACGACCGGGCGCCAGGTGGCGTTTCTCTGCAATTTGCATTGTTAATTGTCAAGTAATTAAGCTAACGAAATATTCATAAATGAAAAGAAAGAGAAACAACTATTCCAAGTGGCATGCCTGCAAGACTCCAATTGGAATTGCAATTGAAAGTTGAAGTTATTATAAGCATTTGCTAATGACAGTTAAACAAGGCCCAAAAAGAAGTTGATTGAAAGTGAAAATGCAATCAAATAGTAAATACGAAAAACATATGAATTCATATTTAAGGCCAAAACACTTTGATTTTACTAATCAACGCTGATTGGCAGCAAGCGCTATATAATGACATGGCGAATTAATAATGAAGTGGAAATCAGAGATTTACAAATAATCGCAGTCTTACTTTAAAGTTAGATTAAGGGGAGGAAGCAGTTAAAGGAGAAGAAATTTTTAGGTGCTCAGAAATCGAGACTATGATAATACAAATATAGCTCAGCAAGTTAAACTGAGAACGGAATGAGATGGAATGGAACGTATAATGAAACAGAGTGGATCGTTGAGTTTCCTACATTCCTAAGAAATCTCAAGTGACCCTCAATCTGTGAAGCTGTGAGCTCACTCTGAGCAACAGCAAAGCAATTAGGAGCAGATTAGATAAACGGAAAAGAGAATGAAGGGAATAAAATGAAAGAGTTTCGTTTATTTACTCTTTTTAATCAATGGGCGATATTATATCTCTCTCTTATTTCTGTGCTGATTACAAAAATTCCTCAAGTTATTGCTGGAGCAAAGTTCAACAACGCTAAGATTGTTCGCCTCACACACACACACACACACACACACAGACATATACACATGCAAACACACACACACACAGAGATGCGTCATTTGCATAGAAATCTTGCAGCTTGAGGCCGGGCAGAGTCCATTAAGAATGCAATTTGCTAAAATCGCCGCGAGGCTGACAAATGGCAACTAGATGATTTAGAGGGGACAGGGAGGGAGAGAGAGAGAGAGAGAGAGAGGGGGGGAAGGCGTGTATACCATGTACATAGAGTAGTTGCAAAGCTGTTGGACAGTGTTGACCAGCTCGCTTGACGGCTTGTTTATTAATTTGTCAAGACTTTTTGGGCTATGCGCCAAAACTGATGGGAGAAATTGCATGGCCAGCAGGTGAAAATGTGAGAACGACTCACAACAGAAACCAAAAGACCGTTAGAAGCCGCTAAAATGTTGCAGGTAGGCTGCAAAAGTAAGTCAACGTCAGCCAGAGAACTTGGCTGACGAATTATGCCTAGACTGGCTGTATCAGCCCCATTCGCAGGTTTTCACTGTGACCGGACTTTCCCAATGCTGCCAATGTCAATTGGTTGGCAGATTGCTTGTTGCCTTCTTTTCTTTATATTTTTTTGGTAGCTAGGCGCTGTCGGATTACGTGGGAGTTCGCCGTCTACTAAATTACATGATATAAATTTCATTTTCGCTAATGGAAACCAGCTCACAAAGAGCCAAATTGCTGGTGTCCAAAATAAAACTAAAAAGCATTAAAATAGATAAAACAAGGGAACGTTGCACGGCGGATATTGACTATGAGATACCCTGAGAAATGCATACGAATGCTTGAAAGGACTAAGATTAGAGAGAGGTTAGAGACATTTCTTATAAGAATGAGCACTCAAAGATCACGTAGTCTAGATGTTTATCCCAAAGAATCTCAGACATCTTTAAGCTAACATCTTTTCAAATGAGTCTCCTGATAAACTGTATTAGTATAAGGCAAAAGGTGAGAGCAACTAGGCTATGTTTGCTCTGGTAGTTCTTTCTCCCATTTAAAGTCTCTAGTTCCTAGTGGAAATAATTTTCAACCCTCTGTTCCATACACTAGACTCAATCAACATGCACTACAGCTGCAGCAGACTTGAGGGTATATAAAAAATGCAAACTAAAATCACATTTCACATTCGTTGTCAGAGCCGACAGCGTTGACCAGAGACCAGAGACCAGACAACAGAGACAGAGAGCAGAGCCAAGCAGACACCAGACAGTAGCCAGTGACGCCTGTTCGGCCTGCAGACTTCCAACTGCAACTGCAACTCGAACTCCGCCTCCGCATTCCGTTTTCCATTTGCTTCTGTTTTTTTTTCTCTTTATCCATGGAGACAAGTGAATGTGAAGTCGGACTATGAAGACAACACCCGCATTGATTTGACTGCCAGTTTCCTCCACTCTCTACTTCAGCCTCGCTCACTCTCTCTCTCCCTCTCTCGCTACTCCTTGTTGACCAGCTCTCTCTCTCTCTCTCTCACACTCTCCCTCTCTTGCTCCCTCACACACACTCGGCACGTCTCGGTAGTTTAATGAGTTGATTTTCCGTCTGTCTCGTTCGCAGTTGTTATTGGTAAATTGCAGTTGGGGCCAAGGTGAAAAGACTATCGTCTGGGGGTTAGCCTAATGTTCATGTTAATGACGTTTTTAAGCGACATCATGACTCGAAGCTGAAGTAGCTGATGATTGTTGTTATATCTCTGCTATTGCTATTGCTATTGCTGTTGCCATTGCTGTTGTTGTTGTTGCTGCATTTACAGGCAATTTAATTAATTTGACAGCCTCGCTGTCTGCTGCAATCTCACAAGCTGCTCATTTAAAGGCGGGCAAGTGTGGCCACAGCGAATGATTAGCATGGAATGTGATCAAAGAAGGAAGCCCTTTTTGCCATAGTTCGCGGAAGTGGAAGCAGTTGGCCCATTAATCAAGCCAGTAGTTGGCAGCTTTTACGATCCAAGACACTGAGCTCTAAGCGTAAACTCAGCTGCAAATAAAATATGTATTTATTTCTGGAAAAGTTACGCTATAGCACTGCTTAAGCCTGTAGACTAGCTTTAATAGTAGCTTATAAATATGAATTCACTTTGAATAACCTCAATAACAATTTATTATAATTAAATTCCGCTCCAGGCGTAGACTTCTTTTCGTATTCCCATTGCTTCCCCATATACATATTCCATTAGATCTCTTTAGGCTTGCAGGCATTTCGCTAAATTTACAAACAATAACATCTGAAGCATCCACCACCCCCTACCCTGCCGTACTCTACATTTCACTCACCTTCTCTCAGCAGCTCCACACACTGTAAGGAAATTCCCAGTGCAGCCAACTGACATAATTCCCAAGGAAAATGTTAATGTGCATTAAACTACAGTTATGTCTCAATTGGCCAGAAACCAGTTTGACACAGCCAACAAAAAATACTTGATGAAAAACAAAACAAAAACTTTTTCAATTTAATGTAGGTAGAAAAATAATAAAACACAAAAAGAAAACGCAAGCAAACTTGAAAAACCTGGAGGGGAAATGCACGCACACAAAGGAAGAAGAAGAAGAAGAAAAACCTTTCCTGCTTTGGCTTTCCCACCAGGCAAAAACGCATGCCAAAAAGTTGGTCAGTGAAAATGAATTTCCTTTCTGGGCTTGGCTCGCGGCCAATAATCAGCTGAACAACAAAAACTACACAGCCGAGCGAAGGATGCAAATGGCGATAAAAATCGCTTGAATAATGGAAGAATTTCTCTCTCCCCTCTCTCTCTCTCTCTCTCTCTCTCTCTCTATCTATAGTCAAGCCCACGCAGCGTCACATGCGCGAGCGCCTAATGGAGACTTTAACCGACTGCGCCGACAGCCCACAGCCGTACCCCGCCTGCTCTGCTTCTACTTCTGCCTCAGCTCTTTTCATGTGGCGCTTCAATTGTGTTTTATAGCCTGTCAGCTCGCCCCCGCCACTGCTCTCTGCCCATCCATTCAGTTAACCCCGGGCTATTGTATTGCCACTGCACTTTCCGTTTAACTGTCGCAACTTTGTTTACGGCACGCAAGTTTATTATTTATGCTGCACGGCTCCTCCACTCCCCCTCCACAGGGGGCGCCACACACACAGAGAGAAAGAGAGAGAGAGAGAGAGAGAGAGAGAGAGATACAGTCACCCACTAGCCCCTGGGCCTCTTGATATCTCTTTTCCCCTCACTCACACAGTTTGCAATTAAAACGCGTGCAGTTCCCTTGTCGAGTGCCAGTGGAGCGTGGTCGAGTGGATGCCACTTCCAAGTCCACGCAGCTTCGCTACGCTTCGGCCCGGCCCGGCCCGATTCGGTCCACAAGCTGCCTCGTTAAATGCTGCAATTTGATTTACGAGTCGATTGCCAGCAGCTCCCACTGGCCGCCTCCTTCCCCTCCCTCCACCAACCCCACCTCAGTTAATATTTGTCCGAGTGTTGTTACCCAATATCATTTTTATGTGTACAGCAAATACAAACGCTTCGGGGCTCCCTCGCTCAGGGTCGTTCCGTTTGGCACGCACTTAGCATATGAATTTTATGTGTTTGTTTTTCTTCATCTCTTTCATGTGTGCTTCTCTTTCTACAAAAAAAGCTCTTCCAAAATGTCGTTTGAACAAAAATTTCATTACCACACCGTCCCGCATAATCGCTGAACAATTTTTAATGGGCTCGGCTTGGCTTTTAAAGAAAAGAAACAAGACACGCAGCCAAAAGGCGAAGAGAAGAGAACCCTAGCGTGGCGTTATATAGAGGGCAACACCTTGATTCGCGGAATCTAGCTACCTGGCTTGACCTTAGCACAAAGCTGAGCTGTAATGAGTTCTAGATCGTTCTCAGTGCTGTAATACGATATGTGCGTTGCATTAAATGTGCTCAAATGCCATTAAAAGCTAAACTCAAATAAATCTTGTTTTATGATGTGAATAGAAACTGAAAATGTTGATTCACTTGTAGTTGTTCCTTAGTTTATCTTATTTATGTTGCTACATATGTATGTAAAGCAGAAATACAAGCATCCATCTTGACTCAAAACTTAAGGAAGCATTTTCCACTTGAAGAGCTTGGTACATAATTACATTTACTTAGAGCTCTCTTGGGTATTAAAATGATTACTAGGACAGAGCTCCAAGCCGACCGATAATATACACAGTCAAGTATAATTCCGACTGGACAATACTCTTTACCTGAATAGATCATCTTAGCATTTCACCTTGTGAAACTATTACACCCACTCGATCTTCCTTCGCTGCACGATTCTCTAATGCCCAATCTCTCTCATAAAACTTATCCATATTCTAATTAGTGTAAGCCCACACATTATCCAAAACTAGTTACCTATCTTCCACTCCACCCATCAGCCTATTCTGACACCTGTTGAGAAGCCCAGAGCCTAACAGCGCTGTGGTCACAGACGAGTTATTTAAGATTAACTGTCAGTCCACAAGCCAAACGTTTCTCAACTCACGCTGATAAGAGGAAAAAGAGTGAAGGTAAACGCAGAAATATAACCCAACTTTCCAATGACCCCATTTCGCAGCTCCACTTCCATTCCCTGCGTTATATATATGTACGTATTACTGTCGGTTATCTGGCGCGAAACCTACTTACACACTTGTTTCTTTAACCCATTCGGCCCGCGACACGCACGCATCCGCTGGCCAGGCCCTGCAACGAGAGGGTGGAGACTTGACACATAAATCTCTTTAATTGTCTCACGCAACGCGAAACCGAAGTCGTCGGACTTCCAAGTCTCAAAGGCGTCTTGCAAGCGGCAATTAATTAAAAGCAAGCGGCACTAAATTAATTTAATGCCTATCTTCGAGCCACAGACAAAATCGCTGTTTCATCATTAACACTTCGCCCAGCCAAGTCACAATCGAGAAAAAGCTGAATGAACTTGGCGCATTTATCATAAGAGTCAGGAGAGAATGCATTTATCTGATGTATATAATGTGGAAAGGCCAGAACTTGATATCATGAACGATTGCATCTCGATTATAGATTGAAAAGGTATAAACTATATATTATAACAATATTTTTCGAAAACTGAATTCAAATTTCGTTTCCCCTCTCTCAACTCTCTTAGCTCTTTTCCAATTACAATCCCCATTTCCCATTTCAAGCAAGCACACTCTTCTTCTTCCATCTATTTATCTATCAATTACTCCGAAAACCGATGACTGTCCGTTTATCGATTTAACAAAATAGAAAGTTATATCGATATAGAAATACATACATCAACACCAATTGAGTAATTAAAACTTGCAACTGTCACCTTCCACGCTCCGCACACACGACAAACTAAAGTTCTAATTGAAAACGGGGCGTGTTCGGAGGGGGGCGGGCGAGCCACTGTTTACCTCTGACCGTTAGATAAACATCAAGCAGTGTGGCTTGCATTTGCTTTTTGCTTTTCGTACATGTTTAAATAACGGTAAAAAGTGTATCCATGACTGCATGATGCACGCATTCACGCCCATTCGCCCCCTCCCCCCCTCTCCTTCCACACTCCACACACAGAAGACAAAAAAGTTGCTGAATAATGGCCACGCCCCGCACGCCCAGCCGACATATTAAAGCGTGTAATTAGTTTTGGATAGACAGATAGCTTCATATGCGAGGGTAAAACTCTGCATGGTGCAGTTTTTCCCGTTGATTGACTGACAGCAGACACTGTCAGTCATAGCGGCAGACAGCGTTTGCCGGGTCGGAGGTCAAGTGCAGCTGAAGCTAAGAGCTTCGAGCAGTAATGGAGATTCTATGACTAGGCCCACACCCGCACTCTAGCCGTGCTGTTGTTGTAGTTGTCATAGCAATATGCAATGCTTGTCTATGGCGCTGCACTTGAAATATGAAATGCAAGACAGAGAGCCAAGTCCATGGGCATAGTTTATGGAATACCCCGTACTCTTCCGGGCTGGGGCTTATGCATTCAATTTGTTTAGAATGCGCCGCATGCAAAGCCAAAATCAATAACAATTAGTTGGCAGTTTATGCAGGCTTTATAGAGCAGTGGGAGGGGCATGGGGCATAGTTAAGTTGATTTTAATGCAGACAAACGGAAAATCAGCTTAAAATGAGTTGATTGAGAGATGTGGAGTTGAGTCAGGGAGAGAGTGGTTCATCTATATGGACTGAGAGTGATGTCTGTTGTCTCCTCTCACTCCCTCTCTCTTACCTTAAACCCACACATAGTCCAATTACTGACGTCTTCCTTCTAAGATATCTTTCAATGCTCTAGAATTCAGACAAAAGAAGAATCTCTGTTGCATAGCTAACTCTCTTACTCTTGCTTTCTCTCTCTCTCTCTCGCTGCTTCTCCCACACACATTCCAACTATTTAGGCAATTGAACAAACATTTATCAATCAAGCTTAACAATTAGTTGGGTAAAACAAAACGCGAACCCTCCCCTTCTTCCATCCATAGCTAAACGCTAATGCCTTTATTTATTCATTGCTTAGCAATCCCGAAATTCCCGTTTCCACTCCCCCCAATCCACATATTTCTCACATATGCCAATGTTGGGAAACATTGCTCAGACCCGACTCAAAGAATCAACCGAAATATCTATATATATGTATATGAACATGCGGGTTCCATCGACGCCCCCGTAGCATGGGTTTCACGTTTGCCTTTTCGTTTGTTATTCATAATTTGATATTTTTTTGGGCTTTTTTGAGTTTTATTTCTTTGGCAACTAATTGAATTTCAGTCCAAGTTCTTGGCGCCTTATGACATCATCAGCGACTTTTCAACTCATTCCCATGGCATAATATTCGTTTGGGAGCGGCAGCCACTGCTGCTGCCATGTAACGAAATCCTTTTGGCCAAAATCTCCGAGACACAAGTCGTATTAAATTGTATTAGCAACAAATTTATTGCATTTGTTAACAGACTTGACAACGTGCTCAATTGCTGAAGGTAGGCAAGGCAAGGCGGGGCGGGCCACGCACTGCTGGAAAACCAGCTAACACACCCACACCCGCCGACGGCAGGGGGAGGGGGGGTAAACGACGGCGACAGCTTGACAGAAATGTCAAATTGCCAGGCAAAACAAACAACGGCAACAAAATTTGAAAATTTGTAATTTTGAATGAATGACTGGCGCAATGAATGAATCACAGACTGACTGACTGAGTGAGTGAGTGTGTGAGTGAGTATATTCAGAGTTGAGCGCAGTCCTCGGGCTGTATGCAAATATTATGCATTTGCGATTGCCAATGCAATTGGCAAACAAGGAAGCAATGCAACAATCGCAGCAACTGCCTGTCAATTGAGAGAAATGAAGGAGACGACGCGACGTCGTCGACGGCAGCTAAAGGTGGAGCATTGCGATGCTGCAGCAAAGAGACGACGCCGCCAGCGAGACGCCACAGCAGTCAGCGTCAAAACTAGTAGGAGTAGGCAGAGAGTGATCGACACGGCATATACCCTGTAACTAGACGGAGTAAGACAAGCAGCCGGAGAGAGCAACAGGAGCATTTTCCTTCTCTATGCCTGCATATATGATCAGCCTAATATACCTCCGTTTGTTAATTAGTGCAGGGTATGTCTAACAGTTAATACTTTACAGCCAACATTCGTCTAAGCAAAATTAATGAAATTGCCAATGGAACTCGACATTTAGCGAAATGAACGCTACAAATGGCGCATAATTATTTGTTCAGGTGGTCAACAACAACTAGGCAGACTCGGCAGACTCGACAGACTCGGCAGACCGCGTAGACCTGGCCATTGAACTGCAGTTGGTCAAGAGAATCCAAACAGACGTAATTAGCAACACTTGATGAGCTACACACACGTGAGAAGCCCTCCAAAACAAAAAGAGTGCTGTTGACCTCTTCGAGAAGGAGGCTAGAAGGCCTAAGCCCACAACGAATTGATAAACGCTGCAGCGACTGGGCAACGATCGGGCGCGTCCACCTAATGAGATCTCATTAATTTGATAAAGACGATTAAATTATGTTTTGGCTTCTCATATGATAAATGAGCCAAGACTCAAATGCGGGCCTCAAATTTGTAGCGCTCCGCTCGCTTTGAAGTCCATTTAAACGAATCACGAGAGACCGTGACAGAGAAACATATCAATATATGCATCAAATGAAGATCAATATTCATTATGAAAGGCCCTGGAAATATGATAATAGAAGAAGCAGATCGAAGTCTTTGGCATGTTATTTGAATTGACTATTTAAGAGATTTATCACGAGTGACTTAGTAAGGAGTCGCGGAAAGAGATCTATAAATATATAGCTCTCACTCACTCTTTGTCATTCATTGATTGATTTGCTGGATCTATATACGGTTTGCCCATATCATATTTACCCGTTAACCCATCTCCAATCGATATCGTCTACCTCTTATATATATGCTTTGCTATTTATTGCTTTATAAATGCATACAAGTTTATTAGCCAAAGTTCTGTTCCTGTGGCTTCTTTCTTCTTCTTCTTTTGTCATTCTTCATCTTCTCACTTATCCAATGCCGAATTGGCCTTGGTGGCAATGACGCACTCCTCGCCACAAGCCGCCAATACGGTGCACAACAGTTCCTTGCCCTCCTCGAATTCGGCACGTAAGAGACCGCCCAAATCTCCCTCGGGCACCTTAAGATCCTCACGGATGTCCCCATTGTCGGACATGAGGGTTAGGAATCCATCGTCGCTGATATCGGTCAGCTGATAGTCCTCGCGCTTCACTTGCGGCACATCCATGTTGTGGGTGGAGGGGCAAATGTCCTCGTACTTCTTCTGGGTGAATATATCGATGCCGACCATATGGACCTTGGCATGCCCATGCTTGCCAGTCTTCGAGGTGGACATATCCACGATCTTGCACGGACGTCCCTTCAGCATGACGAATCCGTTCTTACGCAATGCCGAGCATTGCATCGGATACGTCTTCGACGCCCCCGAATCGGCGACATCAAATGCAATGTCATCGTCAGCCATCGAAATTATGGCTGATTTCCTGTTTCGGGACTTTTAAGAAAAATAAAATTGTTTAAAAGAATTCCGATTGTGAGCTCTATGTTTTTCAAACTGACCAAATGCTGTCAACGACTCAGACTATTCTGACAAAGCCAGAGTCGACTTGGATTGAAACTAAATTCAGGTTATCCAAGTTTTAAAGCTTTGACATTCATGAACTTTTTTTTGTTTTTTTGTTTTACGCATTTGCATAGACAGCGGCATTGGAAGAGCGCACAAACATGGCTAAAAGTCATAAAATGGAGGCAACGCCGCAATCTGAATCTGCATACGATTATCGTTCATTCATCATACGATAGTCATACGCATATCCGGCATTTCTTCCTCTTTCCTCTATATCTGCTCTGCACGTCGAACGTGCGCATAATTAACACTTGCCGATCAAGTCGATTCAGCTCTATTTGACAAAGTTGCAGCTGAGGTGGGAGTTTAATGTGACGACTTCGAAATACCCTCACAATCTAGTGAAACTCTATTAGGGAAATGGGTGGAACTGAAACAAAATGCAAATGCTGGTAGGAGGTGGGAGTATATATATCATTACATAATATTAAGAAACTATAGAAAAGATAAGAAACATCATGCTTATAGGTACTATACAGGCCTTTCGCCCACTTTCACGGAATATAGGTGCAAATATTCAAGCAAACACGTAAATCTAGTTCAGACATGGAAAATTGTGCAAATATTTGATTTCGGGGCGGACTGTTTGGGGCGTTAAGGTGTCAGCAGGGCGTGTGCCGCTGTCGTCTATGGTAATCAACGGCACTTCACGCACTTTCAACGTCAACTGCAACAGCAACGCATTGCTCTGGGGCACAGACACGCACGCACACACACACACACACACACACACACACACACACACACACACACACACACACTTGAGCACTCACACAGCAGCAGCTGCCAAATGTGGGCCAATGGCGCTGGCCAAGTTGGTCTGCCACTTTGGTAATTAAAGCCATGGAAATCAGTGCAAGGTGTGCAGAAGAAATTGTGGCTGGTGAAAGAGGCAGATCAAAGAAAGGAGAGAAACAGACAGAGAAAGAGAGAGAGAGGGGTAGAGAGAGAGGGCTCAACAGTTGGCGCCACTTGTTGCTTGTTTCTGGTTTGCCGCGCCTGCATTTCCTGGAACCAAAACGCTTCGATCTTCCCGATCGAACGCACTTACCCAACAAGGTGTGTCGAATATAAAGACCTCATGTGACCTCATTTAGCATCGAGTGCTCTTTGAGGCATGCTATTCATCATCTTTTCAAGATTTACATACCTGCAAGAAAATTAAGAAAATATTTTGTTAACAAGAAGCAGAGATTGATTGAAAGGGCTTAGGGTATCTTCCAGTCAACCACTCGCTCACTCACTCGCTCCCACTCGTTCATAATAACTTCTAATCCCTATTTGACCCGAAAGTGGGGTCTTAAACAACTTCTTAAACATCCATTGTTAGTCATTGTAATCTTCGCTCAGGTTTTCTCCAAGTTCTGGGTGCCCAACCCAAAAGGCCACTTAACCTCTATTTGCAGCTAATGTCAATTGCTTTTGCCCAGTTTCGCGACATAAATCAAGCCAAAAGGTAAACATAAATTGAGCCTAAGTATTCGCAAAACTTATTAATGTGACAATTGACGAATTGACTAAAAGTAAAGATCGTAGTTAAGACGCCGCTTGCTGTCTGTCAGTCTGTCGTGTCGAGTTGTCAGTGATGGCGGTGGCGGTGGCTCCAATTTTGCTGCTTGTTGTTATTTGTGTTGTCGATTTGATGGCTTAAATGTTAAATTGGTTTGGTTTGCTGCCTGGCAAATGCTTTGCAGCGACATTAATTTACAGTTTGTCTATAGTTAAGAACATGAAAACTCATTAAAACATGCTGCAGATAAGCATAACCCAACGACAGCAACAACAACAACAACAACAACGACAGCGAGCAGAAACTGGCTATAAGACGTGGCTATAATTCAGTTGCCAGCAAGCCGCAAAAACACACTCGAAACGTGACACAGTCAACAATTTATTGACACTTTTAAGACACTTGGCCAATGCGTATACCCTGTGCATAAATCAATACTATTATGGGGTATAAGCCAACTCTGGTATGCGATTGGCACAGCGAAGAGTTGCGTAAGGTATAAAATAGGAAATTGAATTTATTAAAGTTGCTCTAACGCTCTTACACTTGCCGAGGCATTCAACATTCACACCCTTTAGCTATTCACAGTTTGAGAGTCACTGCCTAATTTCGACCATTTTTGAATCTAGTTCCCTATTTTACCTCTTCTTTCTGAGAAGACTTGAAAAGTTAGACTCACTGATTTAGCTTTTCTTATTAATTTTAGTTAGAAAGATATTCCGATATATGGGCAAAGTCTAGATCAATCAATATAATATTTATGTGTTACGCATGCAATAGATAACACTCTAATAGATAGTTCTGGTGCAGATAATGTACTTGAAATATTTAGTATGTAATCACTACAATTAAGCACAGATATATAACTGTAACTATTGATTATAGATTATAAATGATTTATTGAGAATCACATTTATCATCCACATGCAATCTCTATATAGTTTTTCATTTGATTTATAATAGTTCCCTAGGGTACGCATGTTTCGATTGCTTTTTGCCTTTTTTTTTCAATTTGTTGTCAATTATGAATTGCTGTTGTTGTTGTTGTTGTTGTTTTCTCTTGGTGGCAGGCAGGCGACACGTTTTTAAAAGTCGGCTGATGGATTGATGTGGCTTCACGTGGCTTGCACAAATACAGAGAGAGAGGCAAGCACACACTCAGTCATTCACACACACACACACTCGCACACACTCACACATGCACATGTGTGCTGGCAAATGTTCTGCCAAGTGAGTCACCCACCAAAGTTGTTTGTCACTAATCATTGCTGCACTCCCTTAGCCACCACCGCCACCACAACCACTACCACTAGCCCCTCATCCCCTCGCTAGCCTCACTCCAGCACAAGCTCTACCAATACGCGCTCAATGGCCGAATGAGCACAAAATTGGAACCACATGCAGCACGCAGAGAAACCAAGACCGACATAAGACAGACGAACGACAACAAGCGATAAGCTAGGCGGCCTGATGGACTAGCAGATACCCCGCACTGCACACAAAGTATTTGCCAATGGGCAAGCACTCTCTCTTATGCCAACTACCCCATTAGTGTGGTTACAGGGCATATTTAATGCTGCTGCAAAACATAAGTGGAAGTGCCAACTGCATAAACTGAGACTGTCAGAAGCTACGTCCCTGAAATAATATCGATTTCGCTGTTTGGACTTTGCCTGCCTTTTCGCCTGCTGTTGGCTCTGCTGCGCCCTCTTTCCTCGTCTTCGCGTCTCTTCTTCTTCTGCTGCTGTTTGTGCGCTGGTTCCGATTGCCGCATTTGCCACTAAGAAGGCATTCACCTCATTTCCTGGACACGCGGCCGCATCAGGCGTTGAAGTGGACAAGCAACAGCAGCTGCAGCTGCCCCATGCCCATGCCATGCGCCCCGCTCCCAATCCCTGGCCCCACCCAGCACAGCCAAAGGCGTTGCCACAGACAGAGTGAGAGAGAGATAGAAGACAGACAGTTGCAGCCACAGATCATTGCATAATCAAGCGTCATTGTATTGGAGCTGCATTGCCTATCTTAATATCGATCTGACTCTCGATGAGTGATGAACGTCGCCGATGCTAGGATGGGTTTTACTTTCCTTCTCTTTCCTTGCCGGCGCGAATCTCTTCAATTGATCTGACGATCTCATTACATACAATTCAACATAAATGAAAGTTCCTTAATGGCAGCGCAAAGAAGCATCAATAATTGATATGAGGAAGGAATTTCAAGGCTATTATCGTTAAGCGAAAACTTAAATGAGAAGAAGTAAAAATAGAAATTCTTGCAGATCGTGCATTATAATTTCTCTAATTTATAATAATAATAGTTCTTAGGAATTCTAAATAAGAATATAGTTCACATAGAGATTGCTGAAGAACATTTGAATATTTAACATACGGAATTCCAGCTCATGTTTAGATCAATGATCACTGATAAGTCAGGGCAAGTCCGGCTATACTATATAGCCCGTAATAAGCGCTCATCGGACTATCTCAGCAATTATTAATTGCTGCTCTCAGGCACCGCTGCCATTTAGCTGACTGATCCACTCACTCCACTTGATAGTGATCGAGTTTATGAGCAACTCATCTACAATCTATGCTGCTCACTCGCCTGTCCATGGCAGGCAAGCAGCTTTTACTTGTGCAAACATGCCTTTCTCGGGCTCTCGTATTCTTTGATATCTCTCTAATCAACTGGTCGGGCAGCCGCCTGAAGGCTTTCGAATGCCATTCAACTTATAGCAGGATAATCATTATCAGTTAGCACATAATAACTGCAAACTGCGCTCAACTTGAAGCGTCATCCCCGAGGCACGCCGGTGATTAGCGGCATCATAAATTGTGCACTTTATCTGTGCAGCATGATCGCACGTTGAGTCGCCGACGACAACAACAGCATCTGCAACAGCAACTGCAACAGAAGAAAAGCAACAAAAAAATCTAACAAAAAGAAAAACGAATGTTGCGTAACGGTTCTTAAGCCACCCAGCTGAAAAGTTTTCGCAGTTTTCCCAGCTTTCGAGCTCAGGCCATAAATGGCCAACGCTAATTGCTTTGTCCGTCCGTGCTCATGCAGTTTTTACTGTAGTCTCTTCTACTGCATAAGCTGCATATATACATATATATATATAGACAGTTAGAGATTATTGTTTGACCAAATTGTATTGCCTTTTGGCCGCTGGCTGTTGGCCCCCAATGCAAAATGCAAATAAATCCAAGTCGAAGAGCAACTCGCAATATGCGATAATTCCAGTATTTTTGTCTCTCGCCTTCGGGCGCTGGGGATGGCCAATGGTCGATTTATCGATTGTTCGATTACACGATCGAAACTGGGGCCGGCCCTGCACCGCCTGCAGCATAAAATGCATATTATTTGTTGTGTATTTTTTGGAAAGTGCGATTGCATAAGTAGGACAACAGGGCGTAGCCTCGACTCCTGCTGCCGCTGCTGCTGCTGCTGCTGCTGATTGCAACCTGCCTTCGTATTGGGGTTACACTTTCTCGGTGGCTCACACCATAATTTATGTTAAGAACTTTTGATTTTAGGCAGGCGAAACAAATTTGTGACCCAATTTCACACGTCTCGATGGCTTCGATCGTCTCGTCTGATCGCTTCCCACGGCGAGTGGGCGGTCGCTCGCCCCTTAAATGTTCAATTTAAATGTCACAAAATGTCACACCGATCGAACTTGGCGGCTGCTTTATGTCTTATGTGTTGTGTGGCCGTCCCCTTGGCAGATAAGACCCCTCCCAGAGCACAAGCTCCAGTTGATTTAGAGCTGCCCAAGAAATTGCTGAACCAATGTGTCTCGGTTTTATTTGTGGAGCTGCTAAAAGCAACACGTAAAAAAATGCAATTAAATTCTTTAGAATCGAGCAACGATTTTCCTGGGTGCGGCTTTCGCTGCTGGGGAAACTGAGCCATGGAGGAATTGAGACATTAAAGTGTTTCGTAAATTGAATTTGTTATTTTTTTTTTTTTTTAAATAAACTTCTGTGTAATTGCAATTCGAGTTGCTGTGTGAAGATTAAAGAGGTCAGCGAGCCAAAAGGTTTTACTAAAGCCTAAATTGACTAATAAATGAGTAAAAGATCAATTTTTCAACAGAGACAGAAACTTAACGTTGCTGGAAGAATCAGGGATTGGTAAAGCCTATTCGATATAGATCTATATATGTATCTGTTCGTACGGCCATCCTACTTTTGACTTTCTTTCAATATGTGAAAGAGTTTACGATGAGCACTTCCGACTTCATCACTTTTACTACCTCTCTATCCAGATATTTGTAGGAGCTTCGAGAAATTTATAGATTTCCTTTACTGCTTTCCGCCTCAGATACCATTTTCTTTATAATCTCTCGTATAGTTTATATTTCACATGTCGATGCCTATATCGCGCAGCTCCTACTAGGCTAATCTGGTCCATAGATCCTGCTCGGCTAGCCCCTGCTGCGCACTATTTCGCACAAGTTGTTAACATGATTGAATGCCTCATTTGGACGATTTATGTGCTGTGAATGTGGCTGCTTTTTGGATCTGGCTTCTTTTTTCGTTTTTCTTTGTTGTGCTGGTCAAAACCGTTAAAAGGATAATCGCCAGCATGAAAAATGAATGTTGAACCCTCGCAGCGCAATCTGCAACCTGCAGCGCCTGCCAGCCTCAGCCCCCTCCCCCTCCCCCCTCCCCGCGTGCCTACGCGATTCCCACGTTTCATCGAGTTTGAGCGCGTGCAATTTGTGGCATGCAGCAAACTTTCACATGGAGCGGACAGGCAAATTAACAGCAACAACAACAACAGCAACAACCACAACAACAGCAAACAATATAAAGAGCTGTAAATGCCCCACAAACACCCACTAACTAACTCCATATGCATATAGGCATTATATATATATATATGGCCTCTGAATGAAAGTGAAGTGAAGAATTGATGGACACGCTTTTGCCCAGCTCCAATGCATGTCGTGTGTCTGTGTATGTGTGGGCGTGGCACATTCACATGACAAACCAGGCAAACAAATGATCCCCGCAGCAGCTGCAATCGATGATTACAATGCATAGATAACTATCGAAGCGTAACCAGCTCAGTGGGCAGACTCTGCCTGCTAGCCAGACGGACGGACGGACGGACGGACGGACAGACAGACTGCAGCCTTAGCTAACCAGGATCGTCGCCTTCCGATCGTCTGATTTGCTTAATTGCATAAATTTTTATTTGCTCGCGTCGATGGTGCATGAGATATGCAAATGACGCCCGATATCCAATATATATGCCCACGGGCAGCTGCTGCTGCTGCTGCCAAAACTAAGCTAGAGCTAAAAAAAAAGCTAAGCCGAAATAGCGAAAAGTCGCGCATTAAATCACACACACAGAAATTGTAGCAACCGCGGCAGCTCCTAGGCCAGGCTCATAGACCAGACCAAGACCAAAAGCCCAGACGCCATCGTCGTCGTCGTCGTCGCTGACTTTCGCTGCCTTTGAAATGCAAAAGAAAAAACTAAAACTTTGCAACAATGTAGGTGTAGCAGCAAATGTATTAAACGACAAGGCGAATACCCTGTAAATATATATTGTTGGTAAAAGAATAAAATGCCATAAGTGCCAGTACCAATTCTTAGGAACTCAGATTCTAGAGAGCTTTAGATCAAAGCGCCTGATTCTCTCTCTCTCTCTCTCTCTTTATATTCATATAGGAAAGTATACCCTATTCCTTATACTTTATACTAAATACTCTACACTTTACCTTGCTATACCATATATTCATGCCCTCTGCAAGAAATTGAAATTTAAGCCTATAGAAATTCTTCTTTTTTGTGTGACTAACAAAGGCAATCAGGGCCGCAGCTTTGCTTTTGTTCGCCAAAATTTGACAGTCAGCTTCAGTTGCATCCTGCAGAAACTGAAAACGAAAACCAAAATGCAAAAGACAAAAGCGTTTCTAGTGCATGGGAATTTGGTGAACTGCAAGTTGGACACGGGTCAATGACAACTTTGAGATTCGTCTCTGGTTTGTGTCGCCACGCAAAGGTCATTTGCTTGGGACTTTTACTTTTGCTTATGGTCAGCTTTAAGATGGGATTTGATTGGAGTGCGAGCGAGTTATGCAAGTGTGGAAAGTTTTCGTTTGGAGTGAAAAGTCAAATCAATTCCTGATATGTAATTATCTTCTGTAAAACTTCATTTAAATTCATCATCTCTGACCTCTTTATAGCTTCGAGTTATCGCTTATTCATTTTATGGCCCTTCCTTCCACACTCTATCGTAATTCAGTTGATTCATAGCTAAGAATTTCCACGCTTCGTTATAATCTACAACTCATTGCCGGCCACGCCCCCCGCCTGCCAAACAAATTCAGCTCAAGGAATGCAGAGTAAATCATAAAAAGAAGACTTGGCCCCTATACGAAGTTGCATGCAGTTGAGTTCTTGAACTATTTTTAAACAAGAACAAGAACTCTTATACAATATTAAAAAAGAGAGAAGAGGAGTGAAAAACTAAAGTTGGGAGGAGTCGCCGCCATCGTTGCCGGCGGCCTTATCGCCGTGGTTCAGAGAGCGCAATTAAAACAAACGCGCGGATAAAGATGGGGCCAAAGCAACTAAATGATGACGATGATTATGAGGCGAACAGGCAGACAGACAACTAGAAGAATCATTCTCGAGTTCTAGAGATCCCCTCTTATAAATTGAGCAACTGCCCCAACTATTGCCATATACCTATATATGTATACATACATAGGGATGTGATGGAAGGGCTTTTGGTTCTATTTTTAGCACTCGCTGCATTTTCGCTTTGAAATGTATCTACAAGATACGAATGCTGCTGCAGCAGCCCAGGCACAGGCCATGTTGACAGCGTGCCTAATTCAAGTAAGACGAACACACACACACACACACACATACATACATACATCTAGACATTCACTAGCTGCACAGAAATAGTTGCACATTCTAGAGAGGAAGAAAAAATAGGAATGCAAGTGTCGCCATAGGCTTGGCGCTGTTCCAGGCGCACATCGCAGCAGCAAATGTATCTTTGAGATACAAATATATCTCACAGATACATGTTGCATACAATCGCAGGCGCATGCCATTTGACGCCTAATTCCACAAATTCCTTGCCTCTTCGATAATTTCCCCTGCCTTTTCCATTATACAACACTAATTGCTAGTATTTTTAGGCAACATTTAATAAGCATTTTCGTTTTGGCCGTAAACAAAGTGCATAAAAAATAGAAACGAGCCAACGCGCGTCCCAAATAGTTTTTCTTAGCTGCAATTGACAATGGCTGTGCTGGGGGATTATTTAAATGGCTGACCTCAATGCCAGTGTTGGGCAATGAAAAAGTGCAAGCGTGCGTGCGTGTGTGTGGGAAAGCATAGAATTAGGCACAGGCATTTACTTCTTATGACTGCATGCAAAATACATATAAAAACCAATTAAAAGTGTCGGTAAAATAAACATAAACATTTTACATTTCAACAGAGTTTATTTCAAAATAAAAATCTTGGATCCTAACAAGATTTACTAGACTTTCCTCACTTTATCGTTTTCAATATGTGGTGAAATTTAACTTTAATTGCTAAATCAAATGTGGGTAAAGGCAATCAGAAATAAAGTCCAACTAGGAAATACCCTGGACCTGGACCTAATACAATGATCAGCATGTGTTAAGCTTAAGCTCCTATGCTTCCATTTCTAAATGAAACACTCTAAAATCTTGATCGAATTAATATTTTAATAAATACAAAAAAGCCTCGGGCCAGCGCTTAGCTCAATTTAGTCAACTCATTAGACTCGATTCCGCAAAACGAGCATTATATAATATGAACAAAATTATATTATATTATAATAAATTCTAAAGCCTCTTAGTAAACATAAAAAGGTAACAACGTAAACAATTTAATCTGCGGCTGTCGCAGCGCCGAAAGAATGCGTTGCAAACTTTTGTTGTGAATTATGCGAAACTACAAAAGCGAATGGGAGTGAAAAGGAGAGTGACAAAGACAGAGAGAGAAGGAGCAACATATTGTTAACCGGTTTGAAATTAATTTGATTTTTATATACAATACACACACACACACTATATACACACATTTTCAAGGTTGATTTCGTATGCACAAAAGCCAAAAAACAAATGCTGACAGCAGCATTATAAATAGGGACAGAGATGTCTGTCTGTCGGTGTACGCCTCGACTTTGGCTTTAAGATGCGCATTAGGAAGCACTCTGTTAATTAATTCCAGCTGCCGATTGACTTTGGCACAGCCGGCATACATTTATAATCAGCGCTGAAGATCGTTTAGCAGCTCCGCAACATTTGACACAATTTGTAGGCGTGTGCCTCAGCACTGGGTTACGCCTACCTTTGACTCCCGCCTCCCCGCTCTTTGCAACTGCAACACGCAAGCGGAGAAACTTTAAAGTCACAAGTGCAACAGCAGGAAAATCGCGAATTTATGCCAAAGCCAAAAGTTGAATACCCTAATGGATGCAATTGGCTAACTCTTTTGGTAATGAAGCTATAGAGTGGATTGAATGAAACTTTACTTAATCTATATAACTATATAGCTTTTGGTTTAAGTATTCCACTTCATAAACGTATAGTTAATAACTTATCTTCTTTCTATTTCCCCCCATCTACCATCCATTTCATTTATTCATCGTGATTTTTCAATGCAAATTGCAGTGTAATCTCAGAAAAGTGTTTGAAGATCATTAACCATATAAATTAAAATCTATTTCACATGGCTTTCAGATGAAAGTGCCCAAGCCCCATCTCTTCTCTTCATTAATAAAGGCAACCAACTGTCCGACATATGCAACACAGCTCATTCACAAGTGTATTACAACAACAACAACAACAACAACATGAAACGGCTGCTATGCGTGCATACAAAGTTAGGAAAGTAAGAAGAAGAAAGACTTAAAAAAGCGATACGGAAATGCAGATAAAACCTTTGGAAAATTAATGAGCTGAAAACAATGCGGACATTGTTAAGAAACACAGACAGACGAAGGATGATGATGAGGATGGGAGGTTGGGAGGATGGAGGTGAGGGTGAGACGCGCCGAGTTCAATATTTTGACACAAAATGCCAAGGAGCAGCAACAACTACAACAACAGCAAAAACATTGCAGAAAAAAATCCCTCAACTCAAATACGACAAACTATGTTCGAAATTATCGGGAAAAAAAAGTAAAAGTTTTCGTTAAATGAAGTTAATAATCGATGATGATGATGATTTACTATAATAATGATATCGCAGACATCAATCAAATGGCAAAAAAAAAACGAAACGCACATTAAAAGCAATCAAAACAAAACGGAAAATGTGTGAAAAATTCGAGAGGGAGAGAGGGACCGAGAGAGGCAGAGCAAAGGCAGTAAACTAGGTAACAAAGGTGGGTCAAATATTGCGCCATAAAAAAGTACAACAACAACAACAACAACAACAATGGCTGCCAATACAGCCTCTAAACGGTTCGCTTTTCATTTTACACCTTCGACGAAAAACAATTTCCCTCCACCCTATCCCCACCACAGCCTCTTCAACAGGTAGTAAACAAATCAAAAAGGAGGTCAACTATATATTGGCACACAGATTTGGGGAGCACAGTTTATAGATGTTAGTTGTAGTTGTAGCAATTGTTGCTGCTTTTGTTGCAGCTGTCGACGAGTGCTGCCAACTTGTCGATAATTGCAAAATTCTTAAGTGCTTCCCATTTGGCAAACGAGCTGCTGGCAGACAGCTACAAATACCCTGGAATTTCGTTTGAAGTCGCTCAATTTGAAGTGTAAACAAAAAGTGCTTCCAATTCAGAGTGCGAGCAGATGGACGGGAGAGAGCGAGAGATATGTAAATAGAATTGAGGATTTGGGGTGGAACCCCATTGCACACCGTGTTTATACGAGGGAACGCCTTGTATATATTTGCCATGGGTATATTTAGTGGAGTAAATGTTGCGGAATTGATTACTGGATTTATGCAGTTAATGGAACGAATGGATCATACGAATTTCTGATGAAGAAACATTCTTGAAGCTGAGTCATGCATCGCTGGCAAGCGGCAGCCATGCAAATATGCGAAAGGAATAATACGAAATGTGGAGTGGAAGAGAGATATGGAATAAAGAAAAAGAGTAGGTGAAGAAAAGCATAAATGAATCAGAATTTCATATAGAAATTAAGATTGCTGAAGGATTTAAAGGGAGGAGAAAGAGAAGACATATAGATAAATCAAATATGAGATACATATATAATCTATATACTACTATCAGCAACTTCTCTGGCCCTTTCCTATATCATCCCATCTATGATTCGTATATTTATGCTTCTCTTATTCATCTATATTCTTAAGACCCTACCATTTAGCCTACTTTATCGAGTATTTTCCAATATCAATCAAGTATTCATCTCTTTTTACGAATATTCTCTCTCGTCATCTTTCCGCTTTGAAAGCAGATCAAACAACTTGCTCATTGCGTTCATTCATAAAGTTTTCTCAGGCCATTTCACTTGCAATTAGCAGTGGGCCCAAAACATCGCCACTTCCTGCTTAGGCCCCATACGGGAATACACGTTCAAAAAGCATTTCAATTGATGTTCGGCGCCTCAGTTATGAATCTTTGAATGAGCTTCGAGTGCGATTGGCTTTCACAGGTCTCTCCCACGCCCGAAACGAAAACGAAAAAAAAAAAAACCACTGGCGATTAAGGCTCGTTAATTTCTTGACTACTTTGTGTAATAGCTCTTGGCCTAAGGCCCGTAACGGCTAATGAGCCATTAACACGCTTATCGGTGCTAGCCAAGATGAAGGCGGAGGCAGCTGAAAATTCGAGCCCGAAAAGGCGTCGCACGTGAGCGGGAATTCGTTAGCTTTTTTCTGGGTCTGGGGTCAGGCGCGAAAAATAACTAAATATGAGTTTCCTCAATTAGATTTTCCAGACACGATCCAAACGTATAGGGTATGCCATATAACGAAATGCAAATCGCATTAAGACGCGCTTTTAATCTGCGCTGCAAGGCATCGTCTCTCTCACTCTCTTTGTCTCGCTCCCGCTCACACTCAGTTCGGTTTTTGCAGAGTTGAAATCGCCTTAAACGCTAAACGAATCGCTTGTCTGTTGGGTCACCAGGTCAAAAGCGAGTCACAAAGCCAGAAAACAGCTCCAACAACAAAAGCAATAAAAAAAGCTGTTGCAACTTGTGTGTGGAGATCAATGGTAATCCATAGGTAAAAAAAAGGGCATTCTTTTGGAAAGTGACTATACTGGAACTGGAACTGGAACTGGAACTGGATTGGCTTCTGCCCGTGCTAATGCTGCCCCAGGCAAGTAGAAGCGCTCAGCACTTATGCTCAAGTGCCGCCCTCTAGCGGCCATCTCTGTATATAATATGCGAAAAAGAACATAAATAAACAAACGTAGCTGGATGAGTAAACACTTACAATAGCATTATTATTTTGAGTTTTTGTTTATTGTGAAACTCAGCAGGATCATTTCGTAAAGTGAAGTGTTTGTATTTCTGTCTCCCTCCATTTTAGCTCTATGTGTGAACTGATGTAGGCGAAAGCAGAGTGAGTGGAGAAATATGCACGAGAGGATTGAAGATAACAGCCTAATTGCAACAGATGCATGGACCAGCTGTCAAAACAGTCGTTTAGAGTATAGGAAACTACTTAACAATATTAATCCATATATATCAATGAACCTTACAATTCGCCGCATTCATATAACTGAATCAATTTTTTACTCTTTCCAGTGACAGTTTAGCTGTAAACCCAATCTATTAGACAATAAACTTGCAATGAATCAGAAAGTCCAATTGGAATTAAATGCCCTTGACAATTCGCCGCATTCACATCCAATGATAAGCTTCAACTATTAACCATCACTACTTCTACTTTCTATTGCATTTAGAGTGTTTGTTGCGCATTTTCATGAATATTTTATTACATCAACTTGAACATCAATCGCTGCAGCAATTGGTTTTGCAGCCCCCGCACAGTGCTTGCTATCAATCGATAGACAGAAACGGCAGATAAATAAAGCAGCCCACGCACAACAAATGCAACAAAAACAACGACAGCAAATATGCCGCCTGCTGTCATTGCACAGTTATGCACAAATACACGCTCACACACATACACTCACAGAAAGAAGCAGCCGCACTTTAAAGTGCAAGTGTGTGCGTGAGTGAGAGAGAGCAAGCAAATAAATATTATCGCAGTCGGCGGTCGGTCGGGCGAATTCAAAGTTATTACGAAATCGCAATCGAACATAACGGTAGATAGCAAAAACAGCAGTAAAGCACACACATAAATACACACATATATTCACAATAGGAAAGAGGCAAGGCGAAATGAAATTAAAACATAAATGGAGCGAAAAAGCAGACGAGCCACTAACAACTAAAAAAAACTTCTAATTGATGAAGTAGTTCAAAAACTATTTTTGTATAAGAATTCAATAAAAATAAGAATTTCGTTTAGTTTTTTTTTACATTGTATGCATTATAATCCACAAATGTACCGAAGTTTTGCCTCCATTTCCGATAGCAATTCACTGCAAGCGCAACAGCGACGGCAGCGAATGGGAAGACAATGGCGTAAAGCACATAACAAGCGAATAAGCGTAGCTGGCAAAGCAGCCAGAACAAAAGCTGACTGCAGCAGCAGCGAAATAGAAAAGAAAAGCCAAAGAACCAAATGCCAGAGAAAAAGAGTAGCAAGCTAAACTCACTCACACACATACACAAGTAAATTTTTTTTTTTGCTGCTGCACTTAAATCGACTTCTCGCTCTCTTCCAGTGAGCGCATGGAACGTAAATTAATTTAATGTGCTCTCGTAAAGTTCTTCATTTTTTTTTCCTTTTTTGTTAACAAGTGACTTACCTGCTTTGTTGCTGTTCGTGTTGATGTTAAGCCAGCTGCTTCGTTGAGTTTGTTGAATGATTTAGTTTACAAACACATACACTCACAATAAATACACAATACCAGATTTTTTTCAATGCGGCAACGCATGCGCAACTTGCAAATTCCAATTGGAATTTGAACCCCACAGCACTCAGCACATGTAAAGCGCAAAATCAAATGCAAAAGCAAACACAAAACGCATACGTGCTTCTTCTTTTCTTTTACTCTCTCACATACAGGGCGAATTTGTCGCCCTCACACACACACAATTGCACGCACTGCATTCGCCGTCGGGTTTTTTCTTCTCTCAGCATATAAATGTGTGCATGAGTGTGTTTCTACGGACGTGTGTGTGTGTGTGTCGATACCTGCTAGTTGCTTGTTTTAAACTTTAATTTTAGCACATTTAGCTGCTCTTTGTGCTCGCAATTCACACGCAGACATTCAGAAATATTATTTCATCTGTTTTACTTGTTTGGTGTTTGCGGCACTTTGATTTCCGTGCACATGCACTTTGTCGGACACTAATACAGACACTATAACCATGCACATGTATGCAAACAGCTTTGTATTTACCGCTGTTTCATGGCAAAACTATTTCAAGTAATAAAAACTAAACGCGACCAGTGGTTTTCACAATTCGATTAATCAACGACGACAATTACACTTATAACAAAACATTTAACACTTTTTCTTTAACTGTGCACACGCGTCGGCGGCCATTTGTTTGAAATGAAACAACACAGCGACGCGAATAACGTCCGCTACGCGTCCAAACCGCTCGAAGTTGTTTTTGTTTATGGTCAAAATTAGGGATGTTAACATCGCATACATATCTATGTGCGTCAACGAGCGATAGTATCGATATACAAGAGATGGGGAACTATGAAAATGGCAATGTTTCTAAAACAACTAAATAATGCAAATGTACTCTTATAGCTTTAATTTATAGCATTATTTGCTATGAAAAAATATTAATTTATTAAATTTTCAGCCCCTAAATTTAAATTTTACTGACTTTTTGCGTTACGATAGTCTCAGTCAACTGCAATCGTGTGTTGTGATTACCGATAGTCGATTGCTTATACAGTCGTTACACTGAACTGTAACAAACAGAATAAAAACAAAGAATTAGCTCTGCGAATTTTTGTGAATTGTTTATATTGAAATTTATAACACCTGTTGTGATGTCACGTCGCAGCCAAGACATACCGATACGCCCACGTTACGGCTACAGCGAAGAGGCAGACGGTGAAGACGCCAGCACCAGCCAGAACAAGCAGCGCAACAACGCCTGCACTCCTGCTTCCTACTCAGAGATTCCCTTCCTGGCCCAATACGCAGGAGCAGTGCCCGATCATGTGCTGCAGGACCTCACGCCGACAGCTGGGAAAGTGCCCTCAGCAGGTAGCGATAGCTACATGAATTTGGACTCGGGTGACGGCGAAAACGAGGAGGAGGAAGAAGACGAGGACGAGGATCCGAGCAATAGCAACTCGAAGGACTCGAAAGATAGCTCCAATGAGCTGAGCAAGCACAGCAGTCAACCGGCGACGCAGTCCAGTGAGTGCATCGCTCTGGCCAATGTTCCAGCTCTCAAATCTCTTAATTCTACTCCTGCAGGCTTCCCTTATGAGTTGGAAGGAGCAGTTGCCGCAAGCGCGGGTGCCATGCACCATTTTGTTGCCCACAACCTGGAGTCGAAGCTGCGCGCTGCCTCAGAGCAGAGCAACAACTCGGACTCGGTGCCCATCTCCAGATTTCTGCAGTCACGCAATGTGCCCGAGGTTGATGGAAATGTACTCAGCGACATTGAGCTGGAGGCGCAATATCTGGCCTCTTCTGTGGACAATTTGATCGAGAATTTGGGCAATCTGCTGCACTCCATCAGCAGCATTACTGCCGAAAATGTGGAGGTACACAAGAATGCCGTAAAGAAGCTAACGGATGCCCTGGATGCAAATATCAAATGCCAGTATCAGCTTCTGGCCAAGACGGAGGAGATCACCAAGTCGATGCGACCCACCGAGCAGCTCAGTGTCCGCATGTGAGTGCTCCCTGATTACCCACCATATATTATATTTCTACCTTTTAGTATATTCTTATTTACAGTCGCGAGATCAAGCGCCTTGTGGATATGCTGGATAGCTCGATGTAGGAGGAAATCAGCGGCGGGATTGGAGGCGTGGAACTCGCTGCTGCATTTGAGCAGGAATTGAATACGCCCTGTGCTTTTCTTTAAGCCTTAACATTCCAATTTGTTACTATACTAGTCATTTTACTATAATCAATTAGTTTAAATCGTTGATATAAAAAAAATTAGTTTTAAACGCTATCAAATTTTAAAACGAGCGGCATTTTACTAATACCGATAATAAATCGATAGGCGTGGCACCATGTACAGAAAACGATTAAACATTACGATGTGACCAGCAGACTTAACATTTAGTTCTCTTGGAATTCAGCTAGAGTTGGTATATTTCGGATTCATTTTTTGGTACATTTTCTTATGTGTATTTTTCAAATACTATTTGACAGTCACTCTGGCCCACCCAGTCTACTAAAACTCTCTGAGCAACGCGTACATCAAGTCGCTCGGACTGCGGGCTCTCGTGTAGAAGTGTGGAATAAAAAAGAAATAATATAGAAATAAAGTTTTCATTGTGTTTCTCATGCGTGCGTGTGTGTAAAAAAGAGCGACCGAGAGAAAACATGGCGAGTGTTTTAATAACGCAAATTCGATTGCACTTTCTATAATTCCCAAAAAATTATTTTCTGTTCGTAATGCGGTCCAAGTGTTTGCGCTCAATGTGAATGCTTGTTTTTTTTTCTCACAATATTTCCTTCCTTTTCTTCGCGCCAGTCAACAAAAAAATTAATGAAAAGTAAGCACAAATACGTCTGTATATTAAATGAGTGTGCGTGTGTGGGACTGTGTGTGTATTTGAGTGACTTTTTGCTGTAGCAGAGAGAAACTCAAAATGAATTGAAAACGATGAACTCAAAGTAGCGCACGTAGCATATGTGTGCATATGTATCTATGTTTGTATGTATATGCATGTATGCATATGAGTGAGTGAGTGAGCGAGAGCGCGTGTTTTATACACGTTTTCAATTGCATTTTAAATTGTTTTTTTTTTTTTTTTTCTGCTACAAACTTTTGATTGTATATGTAGACAGACATGTTTTATTGCCATTTTAATAACAATTTGAATACAGGGTGGGGTATATACACCCTAGCGAAGTTTAATTAATTTCCATTTTCCATTTATTTCTGCTTTTGTATACGTTGCCATATTGCGCGTCAGGGAAATAACTGTTCACTTTCCATATGCTGGCGTATGCGGGCGCTTTCTTCCCTTCCTTTTCGAAACGCACCCTGTACTGTTTGTTATTCTTAACTGTAGACAAAAGTTCGCCGCAATATTCATTCACATTTACAACGACTCAATTTGTTGTTGCACAGATAGTGTAAGCTATAATGTGACTGTATGTGTGTGTGTGTGTGTGTGTGTGTGCGTCTTCCTTTCTGCCTAGCGCTGCGTCATCACAAACAACATGAAAGAAATGCCGCCAGCGTCGCCGGTGAGCGTGAGAGCAGAGAGAGCGAGCGAGTGTGTGTGTGTGAGAGAGCGGCATCAGAGAGCGCGTGTGTTAGCTGTGTGTCATTCATGCGAAGGATACTGAAAAGCATTCGACGTCGGCAGCGCTGCCTGCGTTCGCTGCTGCTGCCGCTGGCAATGTTGACTGAGCACAATTAGCTGTAAAATATTTAAAGACAAATGAAAATAAATTGTTGCACAACTTGAGCTTAGCTAAGAGAACCTCTATGCTCTCCATCTCTCTCTCTCTCTCTCTCCCTGGCACTTTTCGCTCCACACTTGACAATTCAAGGAATCGCAGGCAGCTTCGGCAGCTGTTCGAAAGCTGCCCAAGTGGATTGGCAGTAGTTGATGAAGGGGGAAGATCTCGAATTGGGGCTCAAGCTGCAGCAGTCTTGATTAGTTTCAACTGCTTTTAAATGTGGAAAATTCTACGTCTGGAAATGTGTTGCTATAAAATAAATGACATTCATTTTACAGTACAGTGTTACCTGCCAGAAGCGATCGACATCTAATGGCAAAATCAGCTGGCTATATATAATTTATATTTATTTCTTATTATATTTAAAGAAAACTTATGAAACTTCCAGCTTAGTTGCTTAATGTGTATTAGTTTAATTATTAGAAACTTCAAGTTATAGAAAACTTATTTAATTTTAAGACGAAATTTAACAACTTCGACCGCGCTTAGCCGGGTGACAGCAGCCTAGTTAGCAGCATAAAATCTAATTTGCCTACTCTGCTTCCTCTCCCCTCCCACTCAAAGAACTTTTCCATATGCTTACAGACAGACATGTACACACATGTGTATGCGTGTGTGTGTGTGCTGTGGCCGTATGCTCACCTGGGAGATGCTCCTTGCCTTTGCCCTGCCTCAATTTCTCATGCCTTCGTCTTTTAAAAATGTAACTGTGCCATTTTCTGGGCTAAAAATATGTTATAAAAGCACACACACATACAGTTAGACACCCGCACAAGCACACACTCACACATGTGCGTATTAGTTTCTGTGTGGAATTAAGTCTGCCCACGACGCAAGTTTCGCGTTTTGCCGCCGGCCATCCGACCCTCGACCTAAGCCGCTGCACTCTCGCCCTCTCTCTTTTACTGTTGAGCCTTCTTGCTGATTGTGCAAAAGAAACTATATCTGACGCGCTCGTAATCCACTCCGCGCCTTTTGCCAACTACGTAAATCCTTACGTGTCTGTTGAAATAAGCAAAAGCAAAGCAAAGCAGAGCCACCCACCCGCCGACGCTAGGTAGCGCGCCCACGTCAGCAAAGCGACAATTTCGCGAGTCCCCCGGGCAGAGCCTCTCAACACACTGCGTCCGAAGAGAGTGGGAAGAAGAGAGTGAAGCTCTGCCGCAGCTGGCGCTTGCGCAGGCGCCCGAACACACAGCGAAAGGCAGCGACGCCTTTGCCAGCCTTCGGCCGCAGCTGCAGCACTGGCAGCGTGGCAGAGTCTCAGCAAACGGCGGCCGAGCCAGACGTAAAAAGCGGGCAGCCCAGCAAATAAAAACATATATTCAAAATAAAAATGAAAATAAATTAAATACATTTGAAAAGAAAAAAAACAAGGCTCGTCCTCGCACAAAGTGCTCGCTCGCAGCAAGTTAAGCTAATAATAAACTGGAAAACGTTTGGCTGATCTCAATTCTCTCTGAAAGTGCTGTCTGCCTGCATGTGTATATGTAACAGTATATGAATATATAAGTGTGAGTGTTGTGTGTGTGCAAAAACTTCAATAAATAAGTGTCGCAATTTGCAAACAAACTCAATTTTATTAATAAATACGTATAACTTGTGTTGTTGTTGCTGTTTAGCGACTCGCCCAACCGCAAGTAACAAAAACAAAAAAAAAAACTCGTTTTGCCGTTTTGTGTGCTGGGCTGCTAACTGCGCTGTTTGTGCGCTGCTCGTGGCTCAGCTTGAGATTCGTTGCTCTGCTGCTGCTTCCATTTTGTTGTTGACGTCTGCGCCGGTCGATGTGTCGCTGACGTCGACGCTGCCTTTCCATATATGTGTGTGTGTTTATGTTTGTTTGTTATGTTTGTTGTCTCGGCTGTAGCAACTCCTTGCGCTCTCTCTTGTGAGCAGCGGCAGCGGCCGCGACGCCAACGTCAACGTCGGCAGCATCTTTGCAACTTTTTCTTGCCTTTATTACTGTATGTTTATGCACATGTATGGGTATGCGTTTGAGTGTGTGTTTGTATGAGAACCGGCTTTTTGTTTGCATTAATTTTTGTTTTCTCGTCGCACATATTCAGTTTTTTATTATTATTTTTTGTGCTTCCCCCTGCCAATTGCCGATCTGTCTAACCCAACAAGTTGTTAATTTTGTTTTTTAACACTCACACTCGCACAACTGCAAACGAAAGTCGCCAATTGGACACAATTTGAAACCCAAGAACTTTTTTGCGTTGCCCTTCAATACAAAGTGCGTAGCAGAAGAAAAAAAAAAACAGTTCAATTGGCTTATGTGCGTGCATGTGTGTGTATTTCTATCTCTGTCTAGCACTTGTCCCTAGTGCCTAATCTACGAATTTGTTGCTGTTGCTATTGTCTTACGCTGCTGTGTTGTTGCTGCCGCATGTTTTTATAGTTTTTGCGTAGTTTTATATTTCGGCTCGACACAAACACAGACACATACACACTCATACACACATAGACAAATACGCAGTCACCCAAAACGTTTCCCATATGAAAGCGTCGCACAGTGGTTGACACGGTGTAAAATAAATTACAAAATGGCTAAATATTGGTTAGGTGATTCTTTTTTAAATGTAAGGTATATAAATCATATTTCTATTAGAGATTTTGTACAAATCTGATGAAATGAATCCTATATAAATATGAAATTTTGAAAGCTTGCATCTCATACCATACCATACCACTGTGCAAGGGCCCGACAAAAAGACACAAACACAAACCTCAAATTGGCAGCGTCTGGCAACGTTTATTTGATTGTTGTTGTTGTCGTTGTTGCTTTTGTTGTTTCGCACCAAAGACGCCAATGGAAATTTTCGAAATTATAACGAAAATTGTTGTTTTCCATGTTTCCAGCGTGGGAAAGAAACACTGAATTGCGCTGCAGCTTTAGATTCCAATTAGAATTCCCATTGCTAGAGTGTAATGCCTATTAATATCAATCTATACAAAATTTAACTAATAAAATGTATTTCTTTCTACTTGCAGATTCTCTTCTTATTCAACACAAATTGTCCACACAAATAAAACAAAATATCTAATTTGTATATATTAAAGTCAACAATCTCGATGTTACACAAGGCCCGGACCAATCATATATTTGGTCAAGCAAAGCGTAATATTTTTGTACAGCAAATAAAGTCGGGAGAAGGCGAATTGGAAAAGTCAACAAATGCAAGAGAAATAAGATAAAGAGCTTGCAAACGAGCCGAGAGCTTAACACCGAGAGAGCTAGAGAGTAACATATATAGAGGTAGACCGAAAGAGAGAGCGAGAGTAGTAGAGAGAGAGAGAGAGAGCACCAGAGGATCGTTTTATCAATTCGCATGCGCCAATGAAAACGTCGCATCCTTCGCACGCGTCCGATTTCGTCATCGACTACGCCGTCGTTGCCGGTTCCGGTTCCGGTTCAGCTGCAACAGAACAAGAGCACATTTATAGGCCACGTCTCAGCACCTATGCAGCATCAGCAGCAGCAGCAGCAGCAGCATCAACACCAGCACCAGTAGTCCCTGCGCATGGGCTGGACGTAAAGCCAACCGTCGAACAGATCAGCATTGGCATCAGCTGCGATCTGAAGCCCATTGTCTATCTCGACGCGGAGACACGGCAGCCGCGACAGCGCAGCGTCATCATCAAGCAGCACTCACAGCATAATCAACACCAGCAACAATCTCATCATCATCATCAGCAGCAGCAGCAACATCATTATCAACAGCAGCAGCAGCAGCAGCAGCAGCAGAAAACGTTGTCCAAGTCAACAGCAGCGGTCAACAGCAAGCGAAAGCGCGAAACAGGTGAGTTCTATTTATATCTGAGATAAGTTGGAATAGATCTCATAGGGCTGGAACTGGATGTACATAAAAATTGACTAGACGATCAGACTCAGTGAAAAACTCTTCAGAGTGAAATGGGGAGAAATAGAAACTTTATGAAATATAAGAATTTGTTTGACTTTGATTAACTGATCGAATCTATAAGTTCGCTCAGCTCCCATGAATACAGTAATCGTTAATTTATTATAAATTCAATTTAAAACTGTTCGAAATGAACAAGTTCCGTTCCCAGCTGAAAACACATGGAATAATGAATATTTCAAGTGAATTTCTGATGCATTTCTTATAAAATATTTCGTCATCTTATGCCGAGAGAAGCAGATGAAATTATCTATGGCAGAAAGTCAAGGTACGCCCTGCCCCGGATGTTAATAAAAATAAAGGCTGTTATCGATAAATTATATAAATATACATCTATGTATGTAATATAATATCATTTTATACAAAAGTCAGCCGAAAGATATAGCCAAACAAAGTTTTCCTCTTTTACTTGTGATTCATTCCAATACCAACATTAGGGGCACTCCGCTCTGTTTATTTATGGCATTGAGTAAAACAAATAATGCTCGAATATGTGTATCTGAAATTTTGCTGCCGACTTGAATTAACATAGCTTGAAACATCCACTGTTATCGTTATCGTTATCGTTCTTTTTTATATCGAACCGCAGACAACAATTTATGATGATTATATTAATATATGTATGTATGTATCTAATATACATTCAATATAAACAGTTTCTCTGCCTCTTCTTCTGCTTTTTGCCATTTGTCGCTTATCAAGGGTAGCCTCGCTTTATTTATACGGCTATCTCCCTCTCCCTCCCTCTCTGTCTCTATTGATAATCAAACAATAAACGTGAAACCATGCAAAATTGTGTTCATGTTTTATTGTTGTTGTCACTTGGCTTCAATTGGTATTTGTTGTTGTTGCTTTTCCCCCATGGGCTTGTGTATGAATACCCAGACGCTTATCATCGTTCTCTGTCTTTCGTTCTTCTTCCCTCTGTCTTCAGTGTTCCTGCTTATCATCATTTCTCCCCTCACTTTGTTCTCTATCTTCTTTCACGTCTCATTTGCCTCTCTTGTCATTTCGCGCTGTTGCCATCTCCGATTACTTTTGCCAGCTCAAACATGTCTCTTATCGCTTGTCTCTTTCAGCTCTGTTTGTTGATGTTTTTATTGCCTCTGCTGGCTCCTTTAATTTCACTCTTGGTCTACGCTCTGCTTCTTTATTTGTTTTCGCTTTTTTATTCATCTTATTCGATATGCTTACTCACACTTATATAGATATGTACATTCACTTAGAGCTAGCCTTAAATGTACCGAGCATCTAGGGTTTATCTATAATCATTTTTATTTCAACTCCTCCCAAGGTGAGCTATAGCATGATTCCTAGCGCAGTCCCTAACTATACATAAATATATCAATATATCATTCTAATAATCTAATCGCTAGCTCATTCGTATAAGCAAATTTTCAAGGTTCTATTTCCACCCAAGTCCGATGTGTCATAAATATCATAATCTTGGGCTCTTTCTCAATCAAGTATTGATACTATTATTGATAATCTCGTATATTGAGTCAATATCCTGATCTTCTTATAAACAACTTTTAAGATTTAGTATTGAGCTTTTTTTCTATTCGATTCTGATGTAAGGATTATTATGATTGATTCACACTTATACATTTTTGTAAACTTGTTCTACAAAAATAAGAAATGTATGTAGTTGAAGCAGAGGCAAAGTGAGATAAGGCTTAGTGTTTGCTTTCATTTCCTTTAGCTCTTGCTCGAGTGTCTCTCAGCCAATTACCCACCCTTTCTATCCCATTCTCTCTCCCTCTCTGTCTCTCTTAGTTTACATTTAAATTTTGTTTTCTTCAGTTTTTATTTATTATTTATTTTTGTATTTGTCTTTCGCCTATTGCGACTTATATATTGTTGTTTGTATTGCTATCTCCCTTTCGCTCATTAAACATTTTTATTTGTTTATGGTTTTTTTTTTCTTTTTATGTTTTTATTTTTGCCTGTTTTGCTCTACGTTTGCCTTTTATCATGATAATACGCTGAAATACTTTTTGGAGCTGTTTTTGTATTCTAGTAATATTTCTGCTCTATATACATATGTGTATGTATGCGTGTGTGTGTTCGCCTGGGGTGTGCGGGCTATATAAAAATAAACAGTTTTTTGTTTTTGCTACTTGGAAACGGTTCTGCCAAGCGCTCCTCGATAAGCAAGAAACCGCAATTTGTGCCGCTTCCCTTGAGGTACCATCATGTTTTCCCAAAGGGGTTCGATAAGCACTCGTAATACCCGTTAAGTCTGCAACTTTCCAGTGCCTGGAACTGTGGGAATGTGCACATGTTTCTGGCATACTCCGACTTGACTTGTTCTAGATAAAGATAAAGTTCTGTTCGGAACTTGTTTTATCTGTACATGTGTGTCTATGTATTAGAAATATGTATGTAATTGAAATTTCATTAATTCGTTAAGAAATGGTTGTAAAGTCTATCCTAAATACTTAACTCGATGCTCTACAAGCTTGAAAAATTATTTCCAATTCGTTAGACTCAATTACTTCTCACATGGTTGGATATATAGTTGAATATCTTCAACTAAAAAACCACTCAAAGCCAGTGTAAACAAAATACCAGTTGGTCTTGAATGGAGCTTTTCTTCGAAGATCTCATGCTCCATTTCCAGTTTCAGTTCTTTTTATCTCTGTAAAATCTGTTCTTTGTAACAGCGAGAATGACATACATAACCATCAATGGTCTCTCGACTTTTTTCATTTTCCACTTTACAGTTCTCATATTCTCTCAGTCTCATGCTTCTTCCTGTTTGTACTTTCTCCCATAAATCTAGTTGGCAACAAATTGCACAGAAATCACATTTTTCGTGATCTGTGGCAACTCTGGCTCTGCCCTATTATTTTGCAGTGGGTGAAAGGAGTTAAACTAGCTGAATTCCATGTGTGTAAGCATGCCTGTATGTGTGTGTCTTCGAAATACAGGCTTGCAATTTCACTCAGCCTGCTCACACACACACACACACACACACACACACACACACACACACACACACACACACACACACACACACACACACACAGTCGTAAACAGGCCCAAGTGTTGCCTGCAGCGCTCTGTGCAAAACGAGAATCTTCCAGTCTGCTGCTTCTGCTTCTCTCTCGCTCGCTCCCTCTCTTCTTCGCCTAGCGTGCTTATGAAGTTCGCTCTTCCAGGCTCTTGCTCCTCTTTTGCATGTCTGCCTTACGCGGCCCAAGTTATGTACATCAAAGGCATTCTAAGCTAGCGACAGCACCCACCTCATACGTAGGAGCTGGCGAGAGAGGGCGTGTGTTCTATAGGGCGCGTCGCTCATATGCCAATCACAGTTGCTGCGTAGCAGCGCTGCTGCTGCGCTGCTTTCAGTTTTTGTTTTTAAGTTCGCTTTAGTTTTTGCGTCTCTCTCGCCCTGTCGCGCTACCAATGACAAAGTTACTTTATTATTGCGTGCTTTTGACTGCGTAAGTGTGTGTGTGTGTGTGTGTCTGCGAGAACCTGTAAACACCACAACGCAATGTAAATGAAATATTCATGCAAGACGTCACGTAGCGTGGCTTTAAAGCAAAATTCCATGACATCCAAATGTTAATTTGGTGTAAACAAAGAGAGCAGAAGAGTTAACGACCGACCCCATTGCGTTTATATATGGTTGACACTAAGCCTAGACGAGCTAATTGATAACAAATCGTATGCAATCGAGTGAAATTCATCGCACCTGTGTGTCAATTGCGTGATCGACTGGAATCAAGTGGAAATGGAGCTGAGTATGGGAATGGGAATGGAAATGGTAGACGCAGGTGTGGCAATCGAACGGCATTTGCAATTGCTGTCAATTTTCTTATTTTCGTCATATTCGCGGCGAACCTTGTGGCCAAAAGCGAGACCTCGACAGTTAAACTGAGCTGCGCTTAGCTAAGGTTAAGGGAAGGCCACTTCAAGTGGGCGAGTGCGAATGCTAACTAAAAGTGATATGAACGATATACATACATATGTATATACATATATACATACACACACACACACACGTACATCTATAACTCATTTAAGTCTATGTAAATGTTGCTAAACATGTTGTCTGTCGTGTGTATCTCTGCGTTACAGCAGCTGCCTGTCGCAATACACACACAAATACGCGCACACACACATGCACACGCACGCACGCTACTGCTACATACATACATACAATTATGTACAAAATTTCAGTAAGCTCGCTAAACATGGCGCGTGCGACAGAGACAGAACTTTTCTGTCATGTCAAAAAGGAACCAAAAAAAGTACACAAAGTGTTTTCAAGTGAGGTAGGGTATACGCGGATTGAGTTGCTTTAAAGTAATACAACATTTAAAAAAAAAATTAAAGAAATGTTAAAATATCTCTAATTTCCAAATAATAAGGATATATAAACAGTTGTCGATTTTCTTTTTGCAGAGTATATTAAGGTAGAAAAAAATAAAGGACTGTAAAAATTAAATAAATTACATAATTTTTTGTGTTGATCCCTTTATTTAGTTTAGTATCAATTGCTGATTAAATGGTATATATTGTACAGGGTATTTGATCGCTTGCTTTTACATGGTAATGTTTCTGCCTTTATTAATTGGCTTTATTTTGCAGCATTTCAATTGACGGAGTCTCAAAATAATTGAGATTCTTGTGTATTGCAGGGTATGCTCTGAGCCTAAGTAAATTTAATGTATTTTTCGCAATTTCTTTTTGCATTTTTAACTTGACATTATTATTTTTTCGGCGCAATTGAATTGAATGATGCCGCCAGTCGACCTTTGCGTCAGTTTTACTCAAATTTTTGGGGCTAGAAGCAATTGTATATTACATAAAGTATATTATATGTATATACAAGTATTTACCGCAATTGTAATTAACATATACGTATTTTATCTTCTTCTATTGCAGGTAAGCAATTTCAACTGGGAACTAGTTGAGTTAAAAATAAACCCAAGTGAGTTTTGCTAGATTTGAATTATTGATTTTGTATGGATGATATATGATGATCTGAGTTATTATTAATGATCGAATGGTACAGTTCATGGTTGATTACTTTCAAAAAGAAACAACAACAAGCGCCGCCCCTCATTCTCTCAGTGTATGAAAGATTGGTGGACCAGTTTTTTGTATTTGAGAACTTGTTTTCAATTTTAATTCGTTTTATTTTTTCGGGTGCACACTTGCACAACGAACGCAATTTATGTGTGTACACATTCTGTTGTTGTTGTTGTTGGTTTTTATAATTTGATTTTTTGTTTTTTTGGGCAACTTTTCAATGGAGCCGGCCTCCAAGTGCAGCTCCAACTTCAACTTCAACTTTTCAATGCGACCCTCGGGGCGGCGCCGAATGGAGGTCAAAACAGAAGAGAAAATTTGCCAATAACAACAACAACAGCAGCAGCGGCAGCAACAGCAACAATGCTGCGATCAACAGCAACTCTGCTGCTCTCCCACTCCATCTCTTTCTCTCCCGCTTCGCTTGTTGCCTTGAAGCTGTTGTTGTGGCTGCGACGCCGGCTTCAGCGTTGACGTTTGCTTTAGTTGTTTTATTATCGTTCTTGTTGCAGCACGTAACTGTCGCAGTGTCTGTGTTTGACTCTGTGTCTGTGAGAGAGTGACAATGCAGGCTGCTTTTGTATGTATGTTGCTCAACGGTCTATCTGTCTCTATCTATCTCACATGCATACACACTCACTCACACACGTACGCACGTTGTCTATGGAAATTGAATTTAAATTGGGTTAACAAGTGTTAATGGACAATTCCCAAGCCCAGTAGATGCAGCGAACAAAACGAACGAATGAACAAAAGCGCAAAGTACAGTAAACACAAAGTACCGTAACTGCTATTATGTGTTGCCACTGATGACTACTTTTTTTTCTTCTCTTCTTGTTTTTTGTGAAACGATATTGAATGCTAAATAAGCATGAGAAAGGGCGTGGCAGACAAAAGAATCGACACTGGAAAGGCAAGGCAGCTTATGGAAGAGACTGGAAAAATAATGTTAAAGAAAAGATACATAAATATATATGTATGTATGTGTATAAATAGATATTGTAAGGGAATTTTTCGTGCTGTCGCATTTCGTCAATCTTTCGCCCCAATCTTAATGAAATCATCGGCAGCGCCACCTAGTGGCATGTTTTGCGCCTAGATTATGCAAAGTAACGGTACGCAAAAAAAGGTTGCGTTGCCTACAAAATAGAATAAAATTAAATAATATCAAAGCTGCTTAGGGTCGAGGAAAATCTCTCGTGAAAAGCGCTGTGCAGCGAAATGTGCGATTAAAAGCAGAAAGAGACAGCAATACACATAGCCACAGACAGAAAATTGAACAAAAATAGAATTACCAAGTTGCACAACAAGCTAAGTGGGCGTGGGGCGTGGAGCGTGGAACTGTGGGCGTTAGAGGGGGAGGGACAGAGTAATTGCGAGTGCGGCTCCGTCACAACACATTAAACGCAATTATAGAAAGTCAATTGAGAAACGAGCGACAGCAACAACATCAACAAACACAACAACAACAACAACAACGACAGCAGCAGCAGCAGGCTACAAATTGCGCGGGCGTCGCTGTCAACGTCGACGTCGGCGTCTGACAGTCAATGGTGAGCAACAAGCGCAACCCCCTTTTCGACAGCCTTTCCCATTTGCATGCGCTTCGAATTTCACTGGAAATTAATCCTTTTGCCATTGAGCAGCTTCTCAACACACAAACACACACACACACGCATACTCTTATCGGCTCTGCCTTTTGACAGCTTAGTGCTTGGCTTAGCAACATAAAGCTCACTACTTTGTCACTTCTATACCCGTTTTCTCCCTCTCTCTCTCTTTCTCACACTCACAGAGCCTGTTACTTTGCTTGCAATTATTTTCTTATTGGACTACTGTGTATTTTTATTGTTTGCGCTTCGCTTTCTACAGGTGTGCGCAGCCGCGTCGCTGCAGCAGCGATGACTAATGCTAAGTTTGTTTATTATCTTTTTATTTGAGGTTGCAAAAACAAGTTTTTTTTTCATATATGTATATACATATTTTGTTTCCAATTGGCTTCAATACCAATATCCCTCCCTCTCTCTCTTCGCATCGTGCTTTATTTGCACAAGTTCTTTGCTTAGCTTTTTAAAGCTATTCTTTTGTTTGGTTTTATTTTCGAAACTAAAAAACAAAATGCGGAAATTTTGTTATACAAATATTTATATAAAATAATAAGAACGGAAGGTCGCAATTTATTTTAAAATTCCATTTTGTGGAATTTCCGATTTTAGACAGAACTCAAAATAAAAACAGAAATTCTCTTGAATTGTGCTCTAATTTAATATATTTTTCATTAAATAAATTTAAAATTGTCTTGATTTATGCAAAACCATTTTCAACATTTAATAGAGCGTTGCCATAGACATGCAAATACCCTGTAATGTGACAAATATGTGGTATTTAATATATCTAGTAAGCATTTCTCCTATAATAATTCTCATCAAGTTGTTCTATAAGCTAATTTATGCTTTATGTTGCAGGGTGTTTCTTTATTGTGCAGCTTTCTTAGTTGCTTTGCTTTGTCTTCTGCATAATATTAAAGAAAAAGACGCTAAAGTTATGCGACACAAATGTTGCTCTGATTGGACCCTCAACAACCCTTTCTAACCATGCATTCCATCTGTCTCCCTCTCTCTCGCTCACGCTACTTTGCTCGCCGCAAATTCGCTGCAATTTGTGCATGTGTTTGTGTGTGTAAGATTCTCGTGTTGGAACTCGTTCACATAAAAATGCGACTGGCAAAGTTGTCAAGCGCAACTATGTTGCACTATGTTGTTTTTGCTTGTTTGTTTGTTGCTGTTTCTAGTTTTTCTTTTTCTTTCTTACTTGTTTTTGTTGGCTGCCGTCGCATATTGAATATTTTCTTGGCTTATTACAGCATTTTAAGTCGTTTATTTTAGAATTCTGTCGCTCGCCTAGTGTCTCTGCCCTGCTCTCCCGCTCTCTCTTTTCCATAAATGTAACGGGCGCCGCTGCTGCTGTCGTAGCTATTCTTCCATTTCGCCTTAATGTCTTTGCCTCGCCGCAACAACACAATTTCGAGCTGCTTTGTTTTTGTTGCTGGCGACTTCCGTGTATCTTCTTCTGCATCTGCTTCTTCTTCTTTACTGTTGTTGTTTGCACTAGCATATTCGTAATTAAGCTGAAAAAATATTCATGCGTTCGCTGGCGCTCGGCTCGTAGTTTCTGCGACGTCTTCTTGCTCCTGCTGCTGCTACTGCTGGTGTTTTTATATTTTTGGTGGCCATTTGCACGCGACGTCGCGTCGCTGCTGGCGTTGCCTGTTGTTGACCGCTGAGTAGGGCATTTCTTCTTACGATTCTGTTGCTGCTGTTGTTTTGTCGCGGCATATGGAAATGGAAATAGCTTTGTTGCACGCGGCTTTTGTTCGTATTTCTGCTGCCGTTGCTGCTGCTGTTGTTGTCAGCGGGTTAAACAACTGATTAGAATTGTATCATGGAATTCTATTTTGGAACACGGCTACTGATTGTTAAGCATGCCAGCATGGAAGTTGAACTGAGCAGAACGCTTGAGTTTACGATCATACGGTGAGGAGAGAGTGCGCTCTCTATCGCTCACACTGTATACGCCTAGCTAATATGTGTGTGTGTGTGTGCATGTGTTATGTGTGTGGATTCCACTATATGAAAACCGTAGAAGAATTAACACTTTGTAAATCAAGTTTGGTTTTAATAAAGCCATATGCTTGAATGGGTATGGAAGGCAACATTGTTTAGGTAATTTAAAGCTAACTAAATTGTGGATATAGTATACTTTCTAATTTTTAATTTATATATGTATAAGAATAATAATACCCGCTCCCCTTGAAGCTGATTAAATTTGTTCAAAAGCCATGCGACATTCCATTAATTCCAATCAGTGCCAGAGCGGCAAAAAGCAACAAATTATGAATCATGGGTAATTTCACAAAAAGCTTTACATTAATTAAAGAGCGTTTTGTATAATTTCCATAATTAATAGCTTGTATTGAATGAATGTTTTGCCTGAATTATTAATACAACACGAAAGCCTAAGCATGGCGCGCCCCTCTTCAGTTGCTTTCTTCTATTTTCGACTCTGCCAAAAGCTGCACTCAACAGCGCCGCCAGCTGCGACTACGACTGCGACTGCGACGTCGACGCTGCCGACTGTCAACACAAATTGAAAAGCTGTCGACGGCGCCAACTCTTCTCAGCTTTCAGTTGGCAGCCTATTCGACGCCGCGCCAAAGTAAGTTTCACTGTTCACCCTCAGCCACCTCGCTGGCTCTCTCACGCTCTCTTTGCACCTCCCTCTCTTCCTCCTGTCCACTGCTTACAATAGCGTCTGGCTGCTGTCATTCGCCTGCTCCTCGCCCGCTCTCTTCGCTCGCCTCGCCTGCAGTTTGAGCACTTTGCTGGGGAGCTGCTCACTGCTCTGTTTTTATCTGCTTCTTCTTCTTCAACTTAACTGTGTTTTTGTTTGTGTTTTCTTGTTTCTGTTCTTGTTTTTATGTCGCTGCCCACTTGAATTGCTCTGCAGCTTTAGTTTTATTTCTTACTGCCTCGCTTCTCATTTGTTGGCCTTATTAGTCATTGCAACATAACCTCACATAGCGCTACAGCCAGCTACAGTTAGGTCCGCCCCCACAGGCGGCATGGCTTAGTCATGCTGTCGTCGTCGTCGTCGTCATCGTCGTCTGGCTTTATCCCTTACCTTAAACTAAAGTCATCAAATATACACATTTCATCGATTTGGGTTTTTCTCGTGGGTTTTTGGCAAAACTGTAAACAAAAGTTGTTTTTGGCAAGGGGTTTTATGGAAATATATGCACTTACATATATTTCTATATTATTTATTATTAAAGTAATCAACTTTTCTCTGAAATGAAGCTTTGAATATTTCGTAGAACTTGTTGGGATTTTCCTATGATTTCATTTCAAAACTCTCTGAAAATATACTCCCTCTTCCTCTCTCCCGCTGCGTGTCTGTGCTTACTTCTTTGTAGCTTCTGGGGCTTTGTTGCTAAATCACCCTCAGCTGCTTCCTCTTCTTCATAAAGTTTTCGAGCTGTGTTTTATGTTTATTTATGGAGAATTTTACCGCTTCTTTTTATGGCTGACCACTCGATAAGGCAGTCATCCTGCCTATTTCCTGGGCTCAGGCCACGACCTATGTAACTAAAGTTCGTCCTTTTCGTGCTATTTGCAAATATATTCACGAAAATTTCGAGTGGTTCATTGTGGTTAAGGGCGCGAGCGATTTGAAAGGAGTTTGTCAAGAAATACCCCATCCTGCTGGGGCTTATATAGAAAGGTAGCCAATAAACAGATGTGTTTGGGGATGTATGTGTGCATGCATAGGCTTTTAGTTATAGGTACTTCATACTAATGTCGTTTGATAACTGTTATTATATATCATTCTACATTATTTCAGTTCTGTATCTGGTTATGAATGTCTTAAGAATAAATATATATATACTATATATCTATGGAATAATCTATGTTATGGGATACACATCCTAATATTTTCTAAGCAGATTTAGGAAAGCCTTTCACTACATTAACTTTCTTCTCAGTGTATTTCAGTTGACTCAAGTTATGCGCCTTTAAACCTTTCCCATTTTGCTACACCCACAAATTCTCAGCAGTTTTCATTTCCGTTTGAACTATTTTCCCAGAGCAGGATACATCGAGCAGGTGTTTCATGCTAATGCCAAACTCAGGCAGCTCAGGTGGGAATAGGGTGCTTATTTTGAGGGTCTTTGAACTGCTTTATTGTTGGCGTTTTTGCAGCTCGTAACATTTAATGTTTTTGTTATGATTGTTCTTGTTGTTGTTGTTGTTGTTGTGAATTTATTTTCTTGGCTGTTGCTCGAAATGAAACACACTTGAATAATAATTTCATGTTTATGTTTCTCGGCAAGCACAAATAACCGAATATTGAAAGAGGAAAATAAAGATATGTAGATATATATGCATACAATATATGTATATATATGTATGTATGTGTATATATGTACATATATATAGATGGAGACAATTGCATAAATTGGTATGATTGAAAGTATGGCCAATAGCCAAATGTTTTGAATCGATTCAATAAAGTCTATTCCCTTCATGCTTTCTCTCACTCTCTCTCTCTTTCTCTCTCTCTCGCTCTCTATCGGTCTATCACTATCTCTCCTCTACCTCACTGATTAGAAATGCATGAGAGGCGTGCCAGTTGCTAACTAACTAGTTTTTCCACCATTCCACGCCCCCTTGGCCACAAAGGCAACGCCCACATCGATCCGCAAGCATAAAGCAATTATATACCCATTGATATATTTGCATGATTTTGTTGAGTCGAGCAAAGTGCATCATGCAACTGTGCCACATTGTGTGGCAAGCACTCCAGAGACTCGAGATTCGCATCGCCCCTAAACAAACACCATGGAGAGACATGTATGTGTGTGTGTGAATATATATGTATATATATGGAGAGTGCACTAGTTATTGCTCGCTGATAATGAGGCTCGTGCGGGCACGCCCCTTAATGCTATTTATTAACCTCCTCAAACAGTTGAAGTCGAAGAAGAAGAAGAAGAGCTTTATCAGCCCATTGCATTTATTGACAGTTGCTCAACTTGATTTGCTCTACCGCCTCCTGCCAACTAACGGCTTATCAAGGCAACAACAACAACAACAACAACAACAACTATTTCTAAACGAAAATAAACAGAACTATCTCTTGTGTTAAGTGAAATGAGATTAAAGTAAATAGAATATATTGGAACAGAGCAGTTGAGACAAAGATTTAATCTATAATTATTTATATACATATATATATATATATATATTAATTAATTAATTATTGATTAAACTGGCAAAGCAAACGCGATTTGATTAATGAAATTGCATTCACCTCTGCGTCCATTTCAGCTCATATACATACATACATATATATATATTAAGTATAAATATTCATATATATTTGTTTTTCTATCATATCGCCAGACAACAAACGCTCTTCTCTGTTCTACTCCTCCACTTGCTCCGCTTTGCCCCTGCCTCCTTCTTCTGCCATCTTCTAAGCACTTTAAATGCTAAGCCGAAAATTGCATTTATGCATTTCAAAATATTTGCGGGGCCCCAGCAAATGGCAAAAGGCAGCCAAGAAGTGGCAGTAGAAGGGTAAGGCGCATAAGAAATACCCTGTAATACAATCACTGAAAGAGTTCTCTCATAGGGTAAACTTATAGCAGCAGTAATTGTGGAGCCCCAACTTCTATTAGATTATGTCTATGCACTTTCTGCTTCTGTTTCTAATCATCTTTACTTATTCACTCATCAGTCATGCCCGCTGTTCTCGTTTCCTTTGCAGGGTATTTAAAGCTTCGCCGCAGTCATGCAAAATGCAATGTTGTCTAAGTTTCGTTGTTGTTGTTGCTGTTGTGGTTGCTTGTCTGCTGCTGTTGCTGTTGTTGTTGTTGTTGTTGTTGTTGTTGTAAAAAGCACTCGACACGACACAAATTTCGTTCATTTACACAGTGGGAAGCGAGCATTGAGTGTGCTTAAGAGTGTGTTAGTGGTTGAGCATGGGGTGGTGGGGGACTGAAAGTGGGTCTGTGGGGGGCTGGTGAGTGGCGCTAATGTCGTTGCACTCGCCCACTCAGCCAAAGGCGCCGAACAAGCAAAACAATACGGTAAACCCAGGACGAAATAAAAGCATTAATTATTATTAAACTCTTCATAATTATTTCATCATCATGAGAAACAATCTACAGAAGCTTAATAAGAAATCTCAGAAATATAAATTTGCTTAGTTAGCTGCATTTAGTTAGAGAGATCAAGTGTCGCGTTCACTTAATGCCAGTCCTTACTGTGCCATGGACTCAACTCTACTTTCGACTTGTTTTGGCCAACTTTTTATTGCCAATTTCGATTGCAGCACATGCAACAAGCGAATCAATGGAATGTGAATCAATAATCACAGAGCCTTGCTTCTCTTCTTCTTCTCCCACTTCATCTGTTTCTTCAGCTTCTTGTTGCTTTTGTTTTTCATCATTTTTCTTTAGCGCTTGAAATGCAATTTACGATTTCATTTCATTCCAATTGACGGCTTCGCTTTGTTTGCACCATTTACTGTCACTCCCCTCTCCTTTTCATCCTCCTCCGTCTTCTCCTTGCATCCTTTTCGCCTCGCTGTTTGCGCTTTTCATTTCGTGCCTCAATTTTTCCCCCCTGTGCCCTGCTTTTCGGCCAATCAAATTGACACGCTTCGACCCGCCTCCTGCTCTCATTCCACGCGCCACTCGCTCCTCACCCCTTTAGCTGCCACGCCTCTTCGCCTCCGCTGTGTCCGCCGCAATCGTCGCCCACAAGCGTCGCTTTCCATTCGAGCTTAGATACTGTTTTTCCTTTTCATTTTCATTTTTATTTGCATTTAAATTACGTTCGCAATCATCGTTCATTTTTGCTATTGGCATTTTCATTTTGGGTTTTCCCAGGGATTTCGGTTTTCCCGGGCCTGTGGGGAAAACGGTTTGATTGAGTAGGTGGCTAAAGCGAATTAGGTGCGTTTTATTACCGCGCCAAAGCTGATAGATCGCGTTGCCCATGTTTGCTGAGCATTCGGAATTGAAAGTGAGTTTGAGTGGAGCGAATAACTTCCAGTGGAAGCTATTCTATGTGGGAGTGAGCATCGATGATGAAGTGAGTTCCAGTGGCAAAGAAACTAGATATCTCAACCCAAACTGAAGAGAATAGAGAATATAGAACTAATCTGTAGACGTGGGTGAATCACGTTTCATATTCACTTTAAGCTTGACATTTTTTAATGAATGAGAATGATTAATCCGTATGGATTATCTCTACAGTAGAGATCTCTATAATCTTTAAACTCTATATATGTATGATAGTTTGTATTTAAAATTCTATATTGATAACTCGCGTTGATTCGTTGGCTTCATTGCAAAGATAAACAACTTTAATTCGTTATCTTTTATAAATATTTCCTCTACATACATAGACTTGGCTTGAAGAGAGATTTGTCTTTCTTTCTGAGGCTGTGTGCGTAAATGATAAACAGCATGCAGCTCGACGTGTTTGTTCCACGCTCTCCTGCTTGCTCTCTCTCTCTCTCTCTCTCTTCTTTACTTCTCCTGCTGGCTCTCTTCCACGCTCGCTCTACTTGTTCCAGTTCTGGAATGACTTGTTAAACTTGTCGCGCTGCCTGCTCAGCCAGTTGCTGAGTGGATGACTCCCAGCTGTCGCTGCTATCTGTTTGGACTCGCTGCACCCGATTCGCTCCGCTCCACGCTCCGCCCGTCATGTCAAGTCGCCTCGAGCGTCGCGTCGTTCGTCAAGTGCTGACCTCAATCGATGTTACAACAACAAACAGCTGAACGGAGATGCCAGTTATAAAAATATCATGCACTCTATATGTACACATAGTGCATGCAAGGAGTTTCAAGTGTTGTTATTGTTGCTATTGCCTTCTGCTGCCGCTGCTGCTGCTGCTGCTTATGCGGCATATGTTTCGCTCCTGTTCTGTTGTCATTGTCTGCCCTTTCGCTGCTGACGTCGCTGTCGCCGTCGCTCGCTCATTTTTTACGTCATTTGGTTTTGGCTTAGACGGCTTTAGTTTTTTTCTTTTTTGATTTTACAGCTGCCAAAACGCTGGCACGCCATGCCACGCCCACACTCGAATCGCATAAATTTGCATACGTTCATGTATGTGTGTATGTGTATGCTCATACATTCATATGCCAAATACACTCGCCCATTTCCGCTGCTTCTTTGCCGGTTCTCTGCATGCAGCGCAGCCGCCTGTGGCTCACTTCGCCGCGTCTCGCCTCGGTGCGCTGCACTGCGCTGTTGCCGCCGCATGCATTGTGCAATACTCGCCGCAGTCGCCTTCCCATTGGGTTACTTTAGGTCATTGCAGCTGACGTCTAATGCTTGCTTGAAGGACGCCGTCTAAAGTGTCGCTGCTGCTGCTGCTGCTGTAGCAGCTACTGTTATTGCCGCTGTTGTTGTTCTTGGCAGCGTCGACAGTGCTGCCAAGCAACAAAAATAAAGTAATTATTTTTAGCCGATAGAAAAACAGTTGCAGATGACTGAGTGCCCTTGTGGAAATACAAACGTAATCTTCGTTATTTTTGTATATATATGTATGTATATATAAGAATTAAAAGAAATAAACCTGAAACGGTTTCAAAACAATGCTAGAAAAGGCAAAGTGAGTTAACACTAGTATTAAATGTTAAAGCTAATTGCAGAGCATATGTAGCTAGAAAAGGCTAAGAGAGCCAACTCTAGTTTCTAATGCTAGCTCAGTGCTTGTGGGCAGCGCACAGCAAGCGACGCGTCGCAACGTCTTTCGTCGCGTTGCGACCTCCAAGCCGGCTGCGCTGCTGGCGTCGTTCGTCAACATTTGGGTTTTTTTCTTCTCGCTTGAGAACAGAATTTTGCAATTGTGTCTGCATACGTTGAATCATTGAATAGCTTAGCTATGCTATTAGCATTTGTTGAATTGACAATCTTGTTTTTGCTCAATTTAGCTATAAATAAAAAAACTTTCACTCAAAGAAACAGAAAAAAAAACACACACAAAATTAGGCGAAAACTTTGCAGTGCTAGTGAAACGAAATTTCCCTTAATTTCATTTAATTTATTTTTACTAATCTTTGTTGTTGCTGCTGTGCTTGTCTTATTGTCAACTGCATGCAACATTTAACCGAAAAAAGCAACAAAGGCATTGTGAGAGCAGAGTGTGCAGTCGCAGCGACGCAGCGAAATGTGCACAACGTCGACGTCGACGCTGACGCTGAAGCTTTCACATAGTCGACAAATGTCGCCCACATTGCTTGCATGCGTTCCACATGCCCAAATGTGTTTGTGTGCATGCTTATGCATGCCCATGTGTGTGTGTGCACGCTCTGCATGCCTATGTGTGTGTATTCGTATGTATGTATGTGCTTTTACCTCATTTACGTTGCTTTTGATAGTGAGTGTTGTTGTTGCTGTTTGTCGAAACTTAAAAAATCATGCTGGCGTAAATCCGCGCAATTTAAATTTAAATTGCATTTTGTGTTTCTTTTTGCCGCTTTTTCTGCAAAATAAGTGAAAATTTTCGCCGCCATTGTTGTTGCTGCTGCCGTTGTTTGTTGTTATCGCTACACAATATATAAAGAAAAAATCCAACAGCACTTGAAATGCATTTTTCTTGCTTTCTGTTGTTTTCGTTGTTGCTCGCATTTAATTTGTAATTGATTCTGTTATGCGTTGCCGATGCTGTTGTTGTTGTTGTTGCCATTGTCGCAGCTGCTGTTAATGCACTCGCAGCGAAAACAAAATACATTTTAATCGGGTACACAAGACATGGGAGCGCGAGCGAGCGAACGAGAGGGACTGATTTTTCGCTTTGTTGTTACTGGGCACAAGTTTATTGGCGTCATTGACGTTGCTGGCGCAGTCAGCGTCGAAGTCGGCAACGACGTCTGCGTCGCTGCGTGTGCAATCAAGTGTGCAATGCAATTACACAAATCAACACAACAACAAGCGCACATTATATGCTATTATAATAAAAATAAACATAAAAAAACAACAAATATAGACACAATTTGGGCGTAGTTGTTGATTATTACTTTTTGAGTTGTTTTGCTTTGCATATTGTATTTATTCACACTTCCGTTAGCCTTTGAAATTGCAAAGTGTTGCTGGACACATGTTGCTGCACAGCTCACGCTTTGCGATATCGATAACCGCGTGGCGTTTACTGTCTCGCTCTCTCTCCCCTTTTTCGTTTGCCTTTGCTTCTGGCACTCAGCTTGTTGCGGGTTTATCTTGTTGTCATTTGATCGCCTTTTTGATTTTTCAAGTTTGAGCTGGTTTTTTTTTTTATTATTTATTTGGTTGTTTTGAGTGTGTATTTTTTCTTCTTGTGCTGTGAAAGTACATAAAAGGCATGTTCGCCTTATTTCTTTTTTTAGAAAGGCAATTGGCGACATTTTTGCAACGTCAACATGTTGCTGTTACCAAGCTGCCATTTTGTATCTGTGCCAGTTTTCATTTAGGATCGTTTGGTTGTTGGTTTTTAGCACTAAAAGTTCTGCTCGCTGAGCATAAGTCATGTTATTGTATTATGTAAAGTGAAGAGGGTTTTAAATATGCTATAAATTCGCCCGCAATCTGCTGGGCAATATGCACTCAAGCATAACTTGAATTCGCTCAACTATTGTCGCCTGCAGCGAAACTTTCTCCATGGTTCTGCCATCTTCTGGCAACAAGCATGCAATTAGGTAGCAACATTGTTGCTGTCGTTGCTGTTGTTGACATTTTGAAATGCCTATGCGTACATTGCTCTCATTTTGAGCAACAAATATTTGCACAGCTCCTGCTGCTCGTCGCCCGTTGTCCGTTGCCGTTGCCGTCGCCCGCAACATTTGCCTTGTCAACATGTTTATTGTTTCGCTTCCCCTTAATATGCGCTTTTCGCCGTCAACATTTTCATGGGACATAACCTGTTGCTTCTGGAAATTATGATTATTTTATTTAATTTGTATTTCTTGTATTATTTTTCCTTCTTCGCGTCTTCGTGTCTTTCATTTCGAGTGTTTCTTATCTTTCCGCTTCCGTTTTGAGGTTTTAAAATATTTTTGTTGCTGTTTAAAGCTTTTATCGCCGCTGTTTTTTTAAGGCAACTCTTTTGTTGTCGGCACCCTCGACTTCCGCTGTCCGCGCCGCGTTTTCACCGATTGCAACATGCAACATGAAGTCCAATTTACATTCGCATTCACCAAAGCTGTGTTGCTCCAACTTTCACCCCCAGCTCCGCCTACGTCATTTTCTTTAGCTTCAATTATTGTTTACTTAGAATTAAACTAAGAGTTGATTTCGCGTCAATCTCGGGCTGCAATTATTAGTTTACAGCGTCTGCACGTGCAGCTGTCGTAATACTCCCATACATGTCGTAGTACACTCATGTCTATGGTCTGTCAATAGGTCTTATCTTTTGAATAGCAATTGCAATAATTATGACAGCTTTTATTTATTTTACTGACCCAGTCCAGAGGAGGAACAACGGCAATATAACCCCCAGCCGATAACCGATAATGAGCGAGGGCATATGATAACTGGAGCTAGGCAGTGCTTGGCTCTGCTGATAAATAGCTCATGTCATGCCTCTATCGGATACTCCCTCTTGGAGCGCTCTTCTTTGCCTTAAATTTGCCCTTAAAGCATTGTAAATGCTGGAGTATATGTAGGAAAGTAATATGCTGACTTTCATATACTTTATACTAAACGCTTCCATAAATTCCCATCAAATTTCAATTACGCGCAAACACCTCACATATAACGAGGCCATCCCTCATGCCGCACTCCTCCCCCAGCTTCATTAGCTAACAAAAGTTTCCTTGTGTACGAAAGGGGAGAAAGGGGAGCGAGGCTGCTGGCTTTAGCTTTTGTTCTCTGCAGCAGCTACCGTTACGTTCAACACCCGCATAACACGCCCCCTACTTCGCCTTCGCCCATTTTACACTCTGTTGAGTCGCGGTTTATGCAACAAGCTGCGGCTAAGGCAAACGGCAAACGGCAAAAGGCAAAAGCAACAGCAAGACGAACAACAGCGACAACGACAACCGTTACGTTTCGTTTTTGTTTGCCAAAACTGCGTCACGTTGCAAGTAGTGGGGGCGGTGGCTGCGACGCGTCGACGCCCGCTGCAGCAGCAACTGCAGCAGCGATTTGCGTAAGCGAATTCGATTTATTGTGCAACTCAACAATAAATATGCAAATAGATGTCGAACCGTTAGTCGAATGAGGGCGGCGGCGAGTTGCAGAGGGGGGCTGCCGACACGTAACTTGTTGCAGCGGGTGGCATGTGGTATGCAGCATGCAGCATCCAGCATGCAGCATGCAGCGTGCGACATGAGGCAGCGCCACGTGAGTCAAAGATGCAAAGATTTCGTTATACAAAATCCTCGGCAAGTCCTTGGCCACTGGCGTTGGCCTTGGCTGCCTGCAGCGTTCAGCCTTCAGTCGGCGGGGACGGCGGGGCGGGCAGGCGATTAGCTGCTTCGGTGGTTGGGCGCTTGCTCGACTCAATTTGTGCGATTGTCCGACATTTGACCTTGGGTGCAGATACTGTTGCTGTTTGCATGCGTCTTACGCTTCATAGTTGTGCCAGAGGAGAGACAGCTAGAAAGCTATATTTATCGCATCAGTAGCAGCAGATGAATCGATATCGACAGCGATATCGATAGTCGATCGTTCTCAGTGCTAACTTGAGTTTATAGGAATTGAACAGTGTCCCAGTTTCTATGTAGTTCTACTTGCTTTAGTTATGTAGCATAGTACGTTCCCCTACAGGGTATTTACTAGTCCCATTGGAATGGAATTTGTCCATTTGTAGTTTACCTTTCGATTTCAATTTGGCTTTTCGAATTGTGAGCTATTCCTCATCGGGCTTTGCATAATTTATTGCATTTAGTTTTCAGTCGCTGCGCCATAAATTTTCAGTCACATTCAAATGCTCTGCGCCCCCACTCTGCCGTCAGCTGCCACGCCCCCTGCTCGTATAGGACATTGGCATCGCGTGTGTCCTTAAATTTCGTTTTGATTACAACTCGCAGTCACATTTTGTGTCCGGCTGATGGCAGAAGCCGCAGGCCAAGTCAGCGCCCGCCATGGCTGCCCTTTGGCCCCCAGCTGCGGGCCCCCATCCCTCGGCTCCTTTGGCCGACCTTCAGCCGGTTGCCATACAATTTCCCAGGCTTTTCCGCGCGTGGGCTCGCCCCGCCTCGCCTCACCTCGCCTCTCTCGTGTTATAAAAAATTCTTTTTATTTTCCGTGTTCTCTCGCTGTCCTCCTGTGCGCTATTTTTATGTCTTTTTTCTCTCTCGCATTTCTATTGAATGTCCTCTGACGCAAATTAATTAAATTATGTAATAAGCAGGAGCAGGGAGCAGGAGCAGGAGAAGGGGCATGATCCTACTTAACCAGTTCTAAATTTAGCTGCAACAAAGCAAAAGTCAACGATGTCTAATATAAGGTAATTAGTGATGAGAGATTGCCATAGAGGTTGGGGACAGGTGGAAGAAGAGGAAGAATAAGACAATGGTTTGATATATTGAGTTATGAATGAAGAAATTAGCAGAACTTAACTTTGACCTACGCACACTAATGAGAAATGCAGCTGTTGCGCACTGGGCGAGCGTCCAATTGGAACTTTTGCTAATTGGATTGCTAGAAATGGTAAACAAGTCAATAAACAGAAAGGCACAATGGTATATATAGAGTTCTATTTGAACTATTGTGACAATCGAGATGATATACCAGTTCGTTTCTTTTAACTGGTTTAGGAAGTTACAAAAAAACTAATAAAAATGGATATTTTAAGAGCTTGAATCATCAAAATTCGATTGCAGACTTCCTCTATTGATTAAACAAAGAGCAGCTTGAACGTCTTTGCGGGGCGTGGCAAAATGCCTCTTTATATCAAGCGAAAATCATCTAACTCTTGAGAGATGCATCACTGTAGAAGGCCTGAGTATTCCATAAGGCTGAGTGTACTCTAAACCATATATATATATATGTATATGTATAGGTGTATAAGATTTAATTTCGGCTACTGTGATTAATGTGACAATGAGCTGGAGCAGAAGTAAGAATACACTCATGGAGCACTCAAGATCTGATACGCTCGATAGAGCCTACTCTGGCCAGGTAATTGTGCCGTTTAGGTAGAAATTTGATGTTGCCCAGGCTGAAATCGAGTTAGCGGTTCCAGTTTTATCAAATATCTATATTTATATACAAACATATACATATATATATGTGTATGTATGTGTATCTGCACATATACATATATAAGTATGTATAGCTGTTTAAAAACATGATGACTCTCGGATACCTGCAACAATGGCCCACGATCTGCCTGGGTAAATATACCATATACATATACATACATCGGCTTCCTTATGGCACATCTGTATATATAAATAGATTGATAGAGATATGTATTATATATGTCTTTATTCAGGTAGAATACGCTTTATTTCCATTACAATTATTGTGACTTGTCAGCCACATTTGCGACTGTTTCAATTGGCCAAAATGCGCGTTTGCGATTCGCGTCGTTTTCTTTGTCAGCGCTGCATGACTGAGAGATATACTCGTGCATATATAGAGGTGTATATATGTGCATATGTATATACGTCTACAGTCTGTATCGGCGCATGGTCTGCCGTGAGCTGCTCGCATTTTACAATTGCCTGAGCTGTGGCACAGTTGGCGCAGCTCGAGGAGAATTTCAAAGAGAATTTATAAGAATGCTATCCTCTGTGATTAGGCTCTGGCGTAGGAGAGGTTGTTTCGACTGCAGAGATGCCCTGTCCACATAACTAATATCTCGTCTCTTTTCATTTTAGATTGCGATTGCGGCTGCGTGGACTCGTACAACGGCCAGGCGCAGGCAGCGGCAGTAGCAGCAGCAGCAGCAGCGGCAGCGGCTCACAACAATAGCAGCAGCAGCAGTAGCGGCGGCAGCGGCAGCGGCAGTGGTGTCAACGGTAACGGCAACGGCAACAGCGGTGGCAGCAGCAGCCTCAAGACGGCGCACGCAAAGGTTGCCACATCGGGGGGGCATGCCAACACGCAGCCCCCCAGCAAGCGCTCCAGCAGCGGCGCCGATGGCGACTATCAACTGGTGCAGCACGAGGTGCTCTACTCGCTGTCAGCGGAGTATGAGGTGCGTATATGCTTGCTTATATAGTAGGGTTAGAGTTCAAATGAGCTGGTGAACTAGTTCATTGAGCAATTGAGTTCAGGCGGTCAGTTTGTCTGGGTATACTGAATGGAAGAGGTGCTCCATTCCATATAAGCTAATAATGAACTAGTGAACTAGTGAACTTGTTCAGTTTAGTTAAATGAACTAGTGAATAGTCAGTGTAATTAATGTTCTTCCCCTCTTCGATTTAGGTCCTGGAGTTTCTGGGCCGCGGCACCTTTGGCCAGGTGGTCAAGTGCTGGAAGCGCGGCACTTCCGAAATCGTCGCTATCAAAATCTTAAAGAATCATCCGTCGTACGCGCGCCAGGGCCAGATCGAGGTCTCGATACTGTCGCGCCTCAGCCAGGAGAACGCGGATGAGTTCAACTTTGTGCGCGCCTTCGAGTGCTTTCAGCATAAGAATCACACCTGCCTGGTCTTCGAGATGCTCGAGCAGAATCTCTATGATTTTCTCAAGCAGAACAAGTTCTCGCCGCTGCCGTTGAAGTACATACGACCCATACTGGAGCAGGTGAGACAGGCGCAGCCGATAGAAATGCCATTAGTCATATTCCCTTTCTCTCTCTCTTAGGTGTTGACTGCCCTGTTGAAGTTGAAGCAATTGGGCCTGATTCACGCCGATTTGAAGCCGGAGAACATAATGCTCGTGGATCCAGTGCGTCAGCCGTATCGCGTAAAGGTCATTGACTTCGGGAGCGCCTCGCATGTGAGCAAGACCGTCTGCAACACGTACTTGCAGTCGCGCTATTATCGGGCGCCAGAGATTATCTTGGGCCTGCCGTTCTGCGAGGCCATCGATATGTGGTCGCTGGGCTGCGTGGTGGCCGAGCTCTTCCTGGGCTGGCCTCTGTATCCGGGCAGCTCTGAGTTTGACCAGATCCGCTATATATCGCAAACACAGGGCCTGCCCACGGAGCACATGCTGAACAGCGCCTCGAAGACATCGAAGTTCTTCTATCGGGACGTCGACTCCACGTATCCGTTCTGGCGCTTGAAGACCACCGAGGAGCACGAGGCGGAGACGAACACGAAGAGCAAGGAGGCGCGCAAATACATCTTCAACTGCCTGGACGACATCGGGCAGGTGAACGTGCCCACGGACCTGGAGGGCGGGCAGCTGCTGGCCGAGAAGACGGACCGGCGCGAGTTCATAGATCTGCTCAAGCGCATGCTCACCATTGACCAGGAGCGACGCCTCACACCGGCGGAGGCGCTGAACCACAGCTTCACCCGGCTCACCCACCTGGTCGACTACGTCTACTGCAACAATGTGAAGGCCTCGGTGCAAATGATGGAGGTGTGCCGGCGAGGCGATTTCCATACGTGAGTGAACAGCCGGACTTCTCCTCTATATCTGCATTCACTAACACTTTCTCTGTTTCTTTGCTCAGCGTACAACCTGCGCCCACGCTGGTGACCAACTTTGTGCCCAGCAGCACGGAGAACATGACCTTCACCATCAACAACCAGCTGACCAGCCAGGTGCAGCGCCTGGTGCGCGATGGCCGCCCGCTGGCCTACGAGGGCCTCTACCAGATCTATGGCGGCCGCAACGTGGCCCGGCAGTACCCGCAGGCGCGCACCGACACGTTCCAGCACCAGCTGGTGTCGAACATACTCTGTCCGCCCTCGTACCAGGCCATGCCCAGTCCCACCAAGCACGTCGTTGTGGGCAGCGCCACGATGCAGCCGCCGCTGCAGGTGCCGCCGCAGCAGTATGTGAACGTGCCCGTGCCCGTGTCCATGGTGGAGCCCAGCTCTGGGCAGCGCATGCTGCTCACCAACCGGGTGCAGGCCAGTGGCGTTGCCTGGCCGCAGACCGGGCGGCAGATGGCGCTGGTGCCCTCCTGGCCGCAGCAGGCGCCGGCGCATTCGCTGATCGTCGACTCGACGTCGCTCTTCAATGTGGAGGAGATCTATCCCAAGCACCATCTCAACTTGCCGCGCAACGATCTCAAGAAGGAGTCGCCGGCTCATCATCTAGCGTGCGTATCTAGTTGGATTCAGCTCCAGCTTCAACTCAAACTAATTCCAATTCTCATTCCATTGCAATCCTGCAGCAAGGGCAGCTCGTATCGTGTGCCGCGTCACGAGAAGAAGGAGCATCAGCAGCTGTCGCCAGTGAAGAAGCGCGTCAAGGAGAGCTCGCCGCCGCATCAGCAGCGCTACCAGCGCGCCGCCCACGTTTCGCCGCAGTACCACGCCCACCACAACTGCAACTATGGCGGCGGGGGAGGAGGCTATGGCGCAGGCGCCGCTGGCACCGTCGCCGCCAGCTCCGCCTCATCAGCGAGCAGTGAGTGTCGGCTAATCCATTGGTTACGCCGCGTTATAGCCTTTTAGCCTGATATCGCAGCCGTATCCCAGATCGGTCTGGCACGCGTTTACATAGTTAACTCTTTGTCTGTTCCATTAATTCATTCAACTTGTCGCCCCGTTGAGCAGTTTTTTCCGTTGACATTTTCCCACTTTATGTTATGTATATGAAATTATTATTTATTGAAATTAATATGTATTAAAGTCAGCTGAGATTGCATCTAAGTTGTATTATGTAAGTAAGCTATGCCTGTTCCACTTGCTAATCTCCTGTTTGCCTTTCAGACATCATCAATGCCAGTGGCAGCAGCTCGTCGAGCTCGCACCACCATGCGCCGGCGGCCCACGCCCCGCACGGCAGCAGCAGCAGCAGCAGCGCCTACAACAGCGCCAGCCACCACATTGTGGTGAGCAATTGCAGTGGCAATGGCGGTGGCTCGGCTGTCAGCTACCACGGCAGCAGCCAGCCGCCGCTGCACGCGCACCAGCAGCCGCACGTGAAGCAGCCCACCATCACCATCCACGACACGCCCTCGCCGACAGCCGTCGTGGGCGACGTGATCACCATATCGGACAGCGAGGACGAGGGCGCCGATGCAGCCGTGCAGCCAGTCAAGCAGCGCGCGCATGCGCAGTCGCAGACGAGCAGCAGCCTGATGCACCAGCAGCAGCAGCAGCAGCAGCAACATCCGCATCAGCAACATCAGCAGCAGCATCAACAGCAGCAGCACTCGACGAGCAATTCGCATTGCCGCAGCAGTGGCGGACAGCCGTTGCACGTGCAACACCAGGCCGTTAATTATGGTAATGCTCAACACAGTTCCATGTCCAACCCGAACAGCTCCGCGAATGCCAATGCCAATGCCAGCAGCAGCAGCAGCAGCAGTGGTCAGCGATTGGCCAGCAAATGTGGCGGCCAGCTGGGCGGCAGTAGCGGAGCTAATCATCATAGCCATCATAGCCATCACAGTAGTCACCACAACAGCAACAGCCAGCAGCAGCAGCAGCAACAGCAGCAGCAGCTACAGCAGCAGCATCACAGCAGCAACAGTAGCATTAACATTAACAATAACAGTAGCAGTCAGCAGCAACAGCAGCAGCAGTTGCCGCCGCCTCCTCCTCATCACAGTAGCAGTAGCAGTAGCAGTAACAGTAGCAATAATCATCATCATCATCATCATGCAGGCTCGCTGGGCGGAAGCGGAAGTGGAAATGGAAATGGCAATGGATACGCTGCTGCTGTCCTAGACAACTGCGCGCAGCAGCAACAGCAACAGCAGCAACAACAGCAACAATTGCATCAGCAACAGCAGCAACAGGCTTGCTATCAGTCAAGCTCCCACAGTAATGGCAACGGCAGCAACAGCAACAACAACAATAGCAACAACAACAGTCATCACACCACTTCCAATTCTGCTTCCACTTCCAACCAACAACAACCTCAACCACCTCAACCACTACACCACCATAACCATCATGGTCTACAGCTCCCCCCCGCACCCATTTCCATGAATAGCACCACAATACACTCTTCCTCCGCCTCCTCCACGTCTGTTAACCTCTGTCCAAATCCAGTAGCTGCTGTCCCTGACATTCCCTCCTCCTCTGGCCCTGCCACGTCTCAGTCGCATCTCAGTCGTCATAAGCCAACGCAACAACAGCACGTCCATCTAGTAATTCCATGCGTTACCGTAGGTGATCACGATCCGGAGGATGCGCGACGACGTCACCACGCGGCAGCCGCCGCCGCTCTCTCCGCACCCACTGGCAGCAGTCCCAAGCATCATCATCATCAGCAGCAGCCACAGCAGCAACAACAGCAGCAGCAGCAGCAGCAGCAGCAACACCACCATCACCATCAACAACAGCAGCAGCAGCCACCGCCACCGCAGCAGCAGCAGCAGGTGCAGGTGCAGCCGTCTCAGCAGACGCCACACTATCAGCCACCGCCGCCTCAAGCCCAGCCACAGCAGCTTCAGTCGCAGCCCAGCATCAAGTACGAGCCGGGACAGTCGCAAAAGAAGCGCATTCTGGCCATGGCGCAGAGCGAGTGCAACTATCAGCCGCAGCAGCCGCCGCAGGTGCAGATACAAGTGCAACAGCAGCAGCAGCAACAACAACAACAACAACAGCAGCAGCAGCCACCGCCTGTGGCCAGCCTGCCGCATATTCCAACCAAGCAGGAGCCAGCGGAGTTCTATCCGGACTACCCGCCGCAGCAACCGCAGCAGCTGCAGCTGGAGACGAAGCGCAGCTCTTGGGCAGCTGGTTCGAGCACGGGAGCGATGCCCCTGGCACATCCGAAGCGCGAGGCGCCGTCTGTGGCGCCCGTCAACTATGTGGCACCCACTGTCGCGCCACCGCTGGCACACTCGAAGAGCAGCTCGAGCAGCTCCTCGTCGATCAGCGCTGCGGCTGCTGCAGCCGCGGCAGCCGCTGCCGCAGCGGCCAGTGTGGGTCCGCCGTCGTGGGGCCCGCCCCAAGTCTACCGGCAGCCATCGCAGCCACCGCCAGCATCGGCCTCGGCGGGTGGTAGTGGTGGCGGTGGTGGCAGTGGCAGTGGAGGCGGTGTTGCCACACAGCCGCCCGCTGGGCCGCCGCATCATCATCACAGCAGCCACAGTCATCATCATCACCACCAGGCGGGCACGCCGCTGGGCGGCTCACCGTCGTCGACAGCCGCCGCAGCCATGTTGCAGACGGACATTTACGCGCAGGGCGACATGTACCGCAGGCCCACCGTCTATGTGTCCCAGGCAGCGCCCACTTATGCGTACTCGAATCGAGCGGTGGTCGCTCCACCACCGGCCCACAACAGCTCCAGTCGACAGGTGGGTGTAATTAAGCTACCTATGGCATTGCAAGCAGTATTCCTCCTCCAAATTAATGCATGTAATTTCCTATGAATTGTAAATACAAAAGTTATCGAAGTGAGATTCTAAAGGGTATTTTGATCTCAATTATGGGATATTGTGTTTACATGATTGTTAATTATCTGGAATTACATTTGCAATAAGCACTAGAGTAGTTGAAAGTAATTCAATTGTAATTATTGATATTTACTCAAGTCTATTGCAGTATTACATGACATTAACATTGACTGTCGCCTTTCACAGGTCTTACCATCCCATCCATTGCCGGCTCACATTCAAATCCCGTCGCAGTATAGCCAATTCGGACCATTGAGTCCTGCCCAGGTAGCCGCCAGCAAGCATGCGGCGCACTTTGCGCCCACCAACATATGGTATGGTGCTGAGTAGCTTCCTGATGTAGGGTGCACGAGGGTTGACGCGAGGATGCCAGAGGCCACCACTGACAACAACAGCAACTACAACTACAACTACAACAAGCACACAGCTTCCTTTCCTAACTAACCACACACAGAGCGTAGAACTTGTTTCTTGATTGATTGATTGATTGATTGATGCTCGAGTGAGTCGATAATGCCAGCTAGACATCAATTTAAACTGGTTTTCTATTTCACTTATTGTAGATCAAAGAATTTACTAATCAAATGCTCTTGTACTTGCGCTCGTTTAGATCTTTTATGGCCTCGGCTGACGGCGACGACAACAACAACCACGATAGCGACAGCAACAACAACAACAACTTTGATGAGCTGCAGGAATTGCAGAAGTTGCAGCTGACGCAATGCTGGTGGTTTATGATGCTCATGCAGCAGAGCATCATACAGTACAACAGCAACATGTTGCAAGAGACTCTGGAAATTGCAGAAACAGTAGCAACAGCAACCACAACCACAACAGCAGCAACATCAACAACAACAACAACAACATCAGCTACAAGTGTTGCCCCCAGCAAAAGTCGCCGCAAACGCTGAAACCATTTTAGATGTTTATTTTGTGTTTTCTTTTCTTTATTATTTTTTTTTTAATATTCGCCAATGTTTAAAGATTGTCGATTGCTCGATAATTCAAGTGCGAATTACGATTTATTAATTTACATTAAGATTTCAATTTTTTTTCCAATTTTTAAAAACAAAATGTTAAGCATTTTCTACACGCAGTTTGGCGTGTAAAGTGCAACAACTTACACACACATATGTAATTAATACACACACACACACACACACACACACATACATACATACATATATATATCTATATATATACGCACACACGCAACATAATCGAAGTTGATTGAAGATTTTCTCAAAGCAAAACAAAAAACTAAAGCGTTTCACTATGTGTGTTGTATATTTTTTATTAGAGCTACTAAGTGCATACTATATACTATATACACCTATATAAACGTACATATATAAAACAAGAAAGTAAAGTACATAAACTAAACTAAACTGAACTAAACGCTAAAATATGTATTCGATAAAAACTTATGATACTAAGTGCTAAATGCAAAACCCATACATATATGTAAAACTGAAACTAATTCTTAATACATACATGCATATATATATATATATATGTATATGTATACATATTATTATATCTATACTACACATACACATGCAAATTATTGCGATTATTCAAGAACAACATTTTAAGATAAACAAAATTCGTGTTTGTGAAACGACAAGAAATTACTTAGTGCTAAATGCATAGTAACATTTTTAGACTCTTTTTTAGCAAGTACCTCAAGAATTACAATTAAATATGCAACAAAAACAACAAAAACAAGCAACAACAAAACAAAACAAATAATGTTATGCAAAAAATTGCCTTTTTACAACAAATAACAAACAACAACAGAAAAACGATATAAATTATTGTAAACAAAAACAAAAACGTGAAAAAAATAAATAACTTTAGTGAGATAATCATAAACAGCAAAAACAAAAAAAATATGATACCGCAAAAACCTTACTAGCAATCAAAGCATACATGAATATATATATACTTATATATATTTATACATAAACAATATATAGTAGTTAAACCTAGCGATATCTAAAAATAACTGATAACTGAACATGCGATATATGATAGCTAATAAACATAGACATAGACAGACCTTTTTTTTTTTGATCTGTTACGTTAACCAACACTCACACACACACTCTCATAGGACTTACACTCTAAGAAGCTAAACCTACAAAATAGGAATATATATATATAGGTATACGTGGGCTTTGTACAAACGTATAACAAATTAGATGCATTGTATTTAGCAATAAATTTATATACATATATATAACGGATTTTAAAATCAGATCAGGTACCAGGTCAGTGTTGGAAAAACACCCAAGCGTCATTTACTTATAAAAGAGGAGAAGAGAAAGAAGCAGAAATTAATTATATTTTACTTTGTCTCGCCCTACAGGTTGGGCTTTTATTTTACTCTGTTTCTCTGCGTTTAAGTTTTAACTGTTTTCTTGTATGAATTTTGAAACAACAGCAAAAAGTACAAAAAGGCAAAGCAATGTAGCTATAATCGAACAGTTTGTATATTTCTAATTTAGTTTTTGTATTTCCTGTTTTGTGTCTTTTGAAATGTTCAAAAACAAACGCAGAGATTTGATTATTTTTTTGTTTGTGTGACAACTTTAATATATACTAACAATACATGATACTACTATCAACTATCTATATATAGACATATATCAATATAATGTTTCTTGTTAATTAGGTTTCTTAAAGAGTATTGTGTAGTTAGTTGTAAAACTTTTTTGTCAAATCCTTTTATATGTGTTTTTTGTTTGAATTGAATTAGAACTGTGGGCACTTCCTATTATGATACTACAAATATATATAAATATATATACAAATTGTGTAAATCCAAGCAAATTGTAATTGAAATCTATAATTATTAATGCATGCGTATATTGTAATCCAGCTGTGCACTAATTGTAATATTGAAATCTAATTATATATATATATATGTTTATAGATATATATATATGTATCCATAGAGAATTCAAGCAGATCTATTTGGTAACGAAAGTCTAGCATATAATTATTGTGATGTAGTTTTTAAAAAATCGATGCAAAACACAAATTGATGTCGAAATTTTTGTCCTTGTCGTAATTAGCCAGTAAATAAGCAGAAATAAACAAAACAAATTACGAATTACAAATACAAATTACAAATAACTAATTAATTGTAAAGCATATATACGTCATATGCCTATATAATAATATTAATAATCTATGTTACCTATTTAGTACACAAACGAAGAAAAAAAGAAAACAAAAAACAATGACTAAGCAAAAAGGCAAACAACAAATTTTCTTTTAATTTTCAAGTTTATGTTTAATTAGCAGCTGCTAGACGTTTAGTGTTGTGACTTTAAATGATAAATCGTAACAGATATAGTAAGACACCTATAAATCGATCCAGATCTAGATCTAGATGCAGCCGTTGCTGTCAGTTTCGCTTTTGAGTTGTGTTTCTCGGATGTCATCTTGAATGGCTTTTGTTAAAGCTTTTTATAGATATTTTGTGGACCACGAATAGAATATATATTTAACAAAAGTCTTTAAAGCAAATCGAAGCGACTCAAGCTTGTCGAGGTTTATTTACTTTTTTATCTAACTAACTAATATATGCATAAAATACATAAACTATAATTAATAAATTTAAACAAAAAACCTTTTCAATTTCTACTCAATGTGTTTTTTAATATATATATATAGAGAAGCAAAACAGAAAGATGCGCTTTAAATGTAACAAAAACGAAACGTTAATAGACTTAAAAAGAAGAAAATTTAAACATATATATAACACTCACTAAACAAAAATAAAAAACAGACATAGACACATAAATATATACACATAAATATATATATATAAATATCTAACTAAATTTGGTAAATAAGTGAAAATTTTAAACTTAAAGAGAAATTCAACAAATGTTTTAACTGTGTAGCCTTAAAAGAAAATCAATTTACAAATGAACATTAAATATTATATGTGTAGCACACACATGTATATATTATATACTTGAGATATCATACGATTGAACATACATATTTCTAAATGTACTAAAAGTTTATTTGCCTATTTTTTTACACATATAAATACATATACAAAAATATATAGATTTTTTTTCAATTTGTTTAAAATATTTTACTTTTGTATTTCACACAAATGCATAGATTTTTTAAATTGTATATCCCACACTCATACACACACACACACAACATAAATTTACTATTAATATAAATGTTTAAAATGCTGTCCTAATAATATACAAAAACCCACAACAACAAACATAAATATATATATACGATTAACGAAAGCATATTTTACTTATTTTCTTTTATAATTTCCTTTATTTTTCCATTTTAGTTTAATCAATGAAAAATCAAGAAGCTAATCAAAAGTTTGAACAAAAAGCAAATCAAGATGAACAACAAATACAAAATATATATCCCACCAACAAAATTAATTTTAAATATGCATAAGAAGAAAAGGGACATTTTATAAGCTAACTGATATATCGAGCGAGATATAAAGCTATATCTATACATATATCTATATTTAGAATTTGCTTTAGTTTATCTTAAAGCTCATCATGGATTGCTTAGGCTTTGGCTACAGCAACAGCTATCTCCCTTTCTATATACATATATATATATATATACATATATGGATGCTTGTATATATATAATTACCTAATTTTAGTTTACTCTGAATCAGGTTTCTATAGTTGCCAATAGATTGTTAATTCTTTTCCAATACACACGCATACACACACACACACATGTTGTTTGACCAATTCAAAAACGAAAACGAACAATTTGATGAGCTTTTCGAAATAATTTGTCGCTTTGGAATGTGTTTCATACGCAAGTTATATGCATTTAACAAGCTAAAACACAACAACAACAAATACCAATACCAATACCAATACCAATAATAATTTAATAAACAACTAGTTATAGTACTTAAGAAACACCGATCAACAATTTGAATTAGATTTTGAATGAAACGAAATGGAAACAGAAACAAAAAAAAATTAAAACATTTGACGCTGACAAACAAGATTGATAAGAACCCGTCCATAATTAGATTTTGTTCTTAAAAAAAAGGAAAACAACAAAAACAAAAACCGAAAACCCCAAAGCATATGGAAACGAGTAACACCTAGTTATATATAGATATATCTAAATATGTAGAGCCAGTCAAGGCTTTGTCGGCGCTCGAAAATCGTGTTAGATTAGGAAGGCAACCAAAATAATTCTACGCTCTCTCTATGTGTTTTTTCTTTGACTCGTATATGATATAATAATATATACATATATATATCAATATATTAGGTATATAAATCTAAGTTTTGAGGGCTTTTCATAGCCGCCTGAATGCATTGAAAATGCGTAATCAGGCTGAAGTCTATAGAAGGCAGCAGAAGGCACACAATCCCGATGTAGTTTCATTAGTTTACTCTGAGCTGAACCCACCTGATGCACAGCACTCGATTCATTCTCCATGGATATTTCTTCTTGGCTTTGAGTATTGAGCCAGGCCTTCGTCTTCGACGTCTCTTGGATTGAGCTCTCAGGCAATCCAATCTGAATATCGAATTTGCTTCACGATTTCCTTGATAATTCACTTAGTTTTTAGTTGATCTCGATTCAAGCTGCTGGCCTGTAGCTTGGTCCAATATCGTCCCAAGTATATGCCATGTAGCGTTCTCGAGACTACTTCAAATTCCTTGTCTCAGGTATCCTTAGAGAACTGGAACACACAATAAGACCTTTTTATCGATAGAACATCTGCATTATATGCCTCATATAGCAAGCGAATGTCCCTAAGGTCCGCTTTTCATCAAATGAAAGCTTGACTGGAACAAGAAATAGGAATAAATTGCTTACACTTTTAGTGAAGACAAGCTGAGATTAATAACTAATCTTCAAGCTTCTCTCAAGCCCTCAAAACGTGGTCCTATGCCTAAAATTATATTGCATTTGATTAGAACGTTTTGCAAAGTCGAATCTTGAAAATGTGTTTCGGATTGATATTTAGATGTTTTAAATAAACAAAACAAAAACCAAAAAACTACATACGGTATATTTACATAAACAAAACAAATACAAATACATATTAAAAGCGAAACGAAACAAAATTACAAATATATATACACTATATTTTATTAAATACAAACTATTTCGAATAACCAAAAAAGATAAACAAAATGTTGATGTGTGAAATTTATAAGACTAGCATATTTCCTACCTAACAAAGTAATGAATAAATACGTTATGAGATATATATATATATACAGATAACTATAATATGTAAATTAGCAGCTAGTTCGATTCCACGATTCCAACTAAAGATAATGAAATATTGAATTTAATACAAACAAAAAACAAAACAAAAATTATGAAAAATCGTCTAACAAATTGATCGTACCTTTTTGCTGATTTAAATGGAATATATATATACGTGTATATATATAGAATTCTTGTATTCTAGTGTGTAAAGCGTGATGCAAACGTAATCGAAACAATATGTTTTAAATGGATATACATAACATATATATATATGAATAATATATACATATATATATATATATATGATTAGCTCGTAATGCAACTTAGATGATGGCACTTTAATGGGATTTGCTTTTTATATATATACATATGTGCGTATACATGCTGTACTAGAGTTAACTGAAGCAAATTTATATCGTATATAGCATATAGATATAGCTGTGTGTGTGTGCGTTAACTTTTAGGCATTAGTGTAACTCTTGCGATGTTTCAGAACCGAAAAATACGAGAATTTAAATATTTTTATATGCAAAGAATACGAATGGAATCGAATCGAATCGAATCGATAAGCCGATAGCCAATAGAACATGTAGTTAAGGGCAAACATAATTGATATAACTAAAAACCAACAACAATTACTGACAAAAACAACAACCAAAGAACGATAATCAAAGCGCGCACACATTTACGATATTTAGATTAGTTTTCGTTTTCTTTTTGGGCACCAAGTCTTATAGCATAACCGCTATCCCCTCACACTCACTCTCTGTATTACATACATACATATAAATTTTCACTTGTAGCATGTACCTAAGCTAATATATATACGAGTACATAGTTATATATTTTAGATATCTAAGTGCATGGGTTAGACAACGAATTGCCGGGCAACAAACGAGGGAAGAACTTAACATGACTAAATTGAAAAGGAACGAAGAGAGAAGCAGTAAGCCAAAGTGGCAGTCGGGTGTCATCGGCTGCATAATACTCGTTTACAGTTCACTTCAGAGAGCTACACCTAACAGGGCTGAAAGTAGTCTCTCTATTGATTTCCAGTCCTAAGAACTGAGGCAATGCACTGAGGCTATACATTTCTCTAGACCAAGTCCTTGCACTACGTAAACGAGTATTGTTAACAAGAAATGTAATAATATTTTGGCTTGTAAATTCCCTGGGCCTTAACCTCCCCCCGCGCCAACACAAAACAAAAGGAGAAAGATTTAAATGATCTTTCGATTAGCAACGATTTGATATGATTGTCTTTAGCTAACTTAATCACATATGATGAGAAATCCAAGCCAACTCACCCAACTTATACACACTTAAAAATTTACTTATTTTCTTAGTAACTTAACCATGTGTACTGAATGTTTTTTCTACTTGGTGTCCTTTACATGAAAACAAAAAGAAAACATAAATACTTATATATATAAATGGAGAAAGATCAAGCGAGAGTCTTAAGTGTAAGCGTTCAAATGAAATACTTCTTATATCAAACCAAGCACACCGATACATTTAGCATATATATATATATAACAATATCTAACAATATGGAGCATGGCATACGATGAGTATATCGTATGTGTGTATATATTATATATCAAGTACTAACTATAAAGTTATATAAACTTATTCAGATATGCGTACCTTTTTAAGCAACTAATTCAATGTTAATGTGAAGAAAACATATATATCGATAAATATATATACATATATATGTGTACGTGTATAGGGACTACCCCCATTTAGATGCGTTAGGGGAAGGCATGCAACACACCGTCTCAAGACCAAACCATTAACTTTAACACAATGAGCCGCAAATTTGTATTTATATATATACATACATACATAGTATATATATAGTGAAGATCGAAGAAAAACAATCGAGTTACGATTCAAGCCGTTAAATAACAGAATTTTTAGTCAAGTAACAGAGTAACAACAAATCCCATTGATAGATAATTTCGATAAATATGATATAAGAACTTTTGACTTTTATGGCTGTTTAGAGATTTTATAATAAATATACTTATGATATAAAACAAATACACACACAAAATACACCTATACCTACACACACACAAACATTGAATCTTTTGCCCCATAGAGAACTTTCCCCACTTTTGGTGCCCCAAGACGTGGCAATCCTCAACTTTAACTCTTAAAATCTTTTGCTCTTTAAACTCTATGTCTCTCTCTCTCTATATATAAAAAAAACTCATAGATATACAGCTCCATGTCTGGAATCTGGCATGATCTAAGCCCCGCCCTACGCTCCGAGCAGCGATTATTTGTAGCCTCTAGAGAAAATACTAACGGCAGAAAGAGAAGGAAAACAAATTTGAAAAATGAAATCAACAAACGAAAATTGTGAAATTTAGTGTCTTTACACTTTAAAGAGTATATACAAAATATAAAAAATAATTAAATAAAAGTAAACTTTACCAAGTCGAATTGAATGTAGATCGGGTTACGGCCACGAAAATTGTATGAGAGCAAACTCACAAGCACACACACACACATAGAGATACACACACACAGTTATAGAGATACGTGAATACAAAATACGAATTACGTCTACATACAAATTATGATAAATACTCGTACTTATGCCTAAAAGGATAAACGTGTAGCTAATATCTATGATCAAACAAAATAAAAAGCAAATGAATTACAAATAAATGTCTATATATTATGTATATGGAAAACATAAAATACAAACGATTTAAAAAATACAAAAAAAAAAAAAACATATACTAAAAAAAAAAAAACAAAATTATCAAAAGATAAAATTAGTGTTTTAATGAGTTGAAACTTCCATGGAAGACTAAAGATGTAGCCTATGTAAGTATCCAAAAACCCGGTATATTCACATCGCATTCTCTAGTCTAGATGCCATTAGATCAATATCAATGAAAGAGAGCATGCAAATTATATTCGAACTAAATTTTGACATGGAATTTAAGCAAACTTTGCTATTCATTCAAAAATCATATTTTACTTTAGTCAAAAATAAAATACAAACAAATTGAAATGGAAATTAATACCTGAAGGAATTGGAATGTTAGCTTCGACTCGCCTGAATTTTTTCAAATCGAAAATATCCGTTTACTGTTGCTTTATAGCTCCATTAGCTATACTGTTGTCAAAATTGTTTGTTTTGTCTAGGGAAGGAAATCGAGTTTAGTAAGTAGACGATGTATGTTCAGTCTGCAAAATTCCAAATCGTCTTTAGTTTGCTTAGAGAATCCACAAATAATTATTAGCTTACCAAACAAGAACGAAAGAAGAAAACAATCGACATATATATATATGTACAAAGTGTTGATATATATATATATATATATATATATAGCGTGTATCTATGGTGAAGAATTGTAGCAATTACAATTATTGATCATAGATTTCCGATAAGTGAGTAGCTTGCAGCGCGCAGCTCGCAGCTCGTAGCTCGTAGCTCGTAGCTCGTAGTCGCGGTCTGCGTCTCAGCAGCAACGTGCTTTGGTTGTTGCTGTTGCAGTTGCTGCTGCAGTTGCTAGTGTTGATTGATTACACGTTATGAATCGGCGTCTCTATGTTGTTGTTTAAGCTGATCATGGGCCAGACACTATCGGAACCGGTGACCACCAAGGACTCGTCGCGCTGCTCCAACACCTTATACTTAGTGGGCAGCAGCTGCATGCAGGGCTGGCGCGTCGAAATGGAGGATGCCCACACACATATTCTATCCCTGCCCGACGATCCCAATACGGCCTTCTTCGGAGTCTACGACGGCCATGGCGGTGCGGCTGTGGCCAAGTTTGCGGGCAAGCACTTGCACAAGTTCATTACCAAGCGGCCGGAATACTTTGGCAGCTCCATCGAATTGGCCATGAAGCGCGCCTTCCTCGACTTCGACCGCGAGATGCTGCACAACGGCGGCTGGGGCGAGCAGATGGCCGGCTCCACGGCCTGCGTGGTGCTGATCAAGAATCGGCGCCTCTACTGTGCCAATGCCGGCGACTCGCGAGCCATTGCCAGTGTGGGGGGCGCGACGATCGCCCTCTCCGTGGACCACAAGCCCTCTAACGAAACGGAGGTGAAGCGCATTCTGGCCGGCGGCGGTCGCATCGAGAACAATCGCGTCAACGGCAACTTGGCCCTGTCCCGTGCGCTGGGCGACTTCATGTACAAGCGAAATACCAGCAAGAAGCCGGAGGAGCAGATTGTTACCGCTAATCCGGACGTGACGACCTGCGATATCGACGACACTTGGGAGTTCATTCTGTTGGCCTGTGACGGCATATGGGATGTGATGAACTCCCAACAGGTGGGTGACTTTGTGCGCGAACGCATCGGATTCGGCATGCAGCCAGACGTGATCTGTGAGGAGCTGATGACCTACTGCCTGGCACCGAATGCCTACAATTATGGACTGGGCGGCGACAATATGACCGTTATACTCGTGTGCATGCTGCACGACAAACCCTACGAGGAGCTGAGGGTGCGCTGCGGCTTCAAGGCAGGTGGCGTCGGCGATGCTCTTCCAGTCCTAAAGGTAGCTATACCCCTCTCTTTCTCTCTGTCTATTTCTTTTTATATACATATAATTGTTTTGTCTTCAATAGTATCAATTGCCGAGACCTATCAACAGTCGTCACCTGGGGAGTGCCTGAGTTGGCGTCTTTGGATCTGAGATTTGCAGACGTTTTTTTTTTTCATTTTTGTTAATCGTTGATGACATATTTTTGGCATATCGCATACCACTCCAAGTTTCATCATACGCCAATACTGACATGTAGTTTTTTACCTACCTCACCACATACATATACACTTATGTATGTATATGTGTACATGATCTAAAGTTTTGGTTAGCAGAACTTATCCTCAGACATATCTCACAGGCCCTACCCAAAAATCAAGTAGCTCTTTAAATTCCCAGTCGAATACGCTATTATTTGTCAATTTCAAAATAAAATAACTTTAAAGGCAAAAATGCAGAAAGCATTGATACACTACTACAAGTTTGCCTAATAAAGCGTTAAGTTAAATGTGGAAGTCTTGAGCTATAGATGGCGCTTTCTTTACCTGTTTGACGAAATTTCAATTGTCTTTCGGCTGTAAATGATTTCAGCTGTCGAATGTGCAGTTATGTTCGAAGTTCCCATATTTATACCTGATTTATATATGTATATTGTATATTGATGCGGCGAAAGGCAGAAAGCTCATTTCATTTTTTATTTGCAGTAAATATATATATTTGTATATAAATATAAGTATATATATGCTGTGTGAGATGGAGCATTCAACTGTAGATGGCGCTTTGCCTGCTGAGTGCTAAATCTTGATAAACATATTTATTTTTGGACTATGGCATCGGTTTAAGGATGCAATATAACTATTGATAGACCAATATATACTACTTGCCTTAAAAATCATCTGCTCATAGTTTTAGGATCAATTCAATGATGTGATATACAGCCACATTCCATTAGTCCCATTGCAATGTCTGAACGCCCCCCAAAATCATCAACAACTTGTTTATTTTCAGGTGGATCTCACTCGTTTAATTTGAAATAAATGTGCATTCTATAATAATACATTATGTACTCTCTATATATACGAAAATATATATAATTAAGTTGATATATATACATATATGAATGTATATATATATATATATATATATATATATATATATATATATATATATATATATATATATATATGTGTATGCATATACAATATCTTTGGTCTGTTTTAGCTGTAGTTTGGTTTTGTGTAGAGTATACAAAATGCAGTGTGCTTTGCTACAACCAAATCGAGAAAGAAGGGAAATAAAATAAGAAATTGAACAAATTATAGACAATAGAAGTAATACAAAGAGAGGCACACAAAAATGTGCAAAATAATAGAAAGATTTGACAACTATACAAAATATATATGTATGCATGTATAATAGATTTAGACATATATGCATATATGTATGTGTGTATGCGTGTAGAGGCTAATTAGTGTTTTGTAGTTATGTCAATTTGTTATTGCACCACATGCGGCCGTAAAGTGCTTAAAAATAACGCGACACATGCCAGACCCGACCACCCGAACACCTGCACCCGGCACCCGAGGCAGGAGGTCAGCTCGGTCCGGCCCGGCGCATGGCGCACTCTAAAGATACAAGACTAGAGATTCGCTCGTTTCTTGGACTTCCGTGCCGAAAGCAGGAAATCGCAATGCCTTACAAACAAAAGAATTCTAATTACTTTGTAAGTATATATGGCAAAAATAATATTTATATATATATGTGTGTAAATTCTAAAATCAGTGATATATATATATAGAGCTTTACATATATATATATATAATGTGGTTTAGTGCTAAAAGAAAAAATACTGGTTATATGTTTTTCGCAAGTCTCTAAATCCTCGTTACAACTAGACGTAGATCGATTGAGTTTCTATTTCTGATTCTGTTTCAGTATCTGTCTGTCTGTGTCTCTGTCTGAGTGCGTGTTTTTTTGATTGATTGGAATCGTCTACTCTCTAACGGTACTTTAGCTCTTTTTCGTATTTATCACATATTTGTTTACTACATAAGCTCCTAGAAAATCGAATGCAAATTGGGATTTTTATATTGGTTTTGGTTACGTTTTTGGTTAAGAGTTTTGGTTAAGACTTTTGTTTTGTGTTTTGGTTTTGGAATTTGGTCATTTCCAAATTTTAAATCTCTCTCTCGTTTGTCTTTTTACAGTCAGCTGCTGGGCTCATGTTCTGTTCTGCTGTTGGTGTGGTGGGCGTGGCTAGGCGACCATTGCATAGTTGCCGGTCAGCTCGAAGGGACTCGTCTTGGCCGAATGCGTGAAATTGTTCTTGGGCGAAAAGTCTACGGGCTGCTCCTGTTCCTGCTGCTGGGCTCGGTTCCTGTCCGCATCCTCGCTAGCCGGGGCCTGATGGGCATAGGCCTGATGATGAGGATGATAGGGCAGCGCTAAGGGCAGCGACAGTGGCAGCAACTGCTCCTGGTACATTGCACCCGGATGCTGGAGCATTGTGGGCTGCAGCAGGCCATTGCGCTTATAGCTGTCGTAGTGCTCCAGACGTCCGGGATAGCCATAGGCCAGAGCCTGAGCCTGGGCTTGGGCCTGGCGGCGATCCTTCTTCTGCAGCAGCTTGTGCGCCAGCGTGGACTTTGCCGAGTCCGGCAGAGCCGCTGCAGAGGCAGCTCCCGCCCCTCCTGCCTCCAGTTGCTGTGATTGCTGCTTGGGCAGTGGCAACACTTGGGCCGCACGGGCCGGCGCCTCGCTGCGATTCTTCATGCAGGAGGACTCCTCGTGCTTGTACAGATAGGACTTCAGGGCGAAGGCCTTGCCACAGCGGGCGCACGTGTGCGGCTTGGTATTCGAATGGGTTTGGATGTGGGCGCGCAAGTTTGACTTGTCCGCAAAGGCCTTGCTGCAGACGATGCACTTGAAGGGCTTCTCGCCCGTGTGGGTGCGTATGTGGCCTTGCAGCAGCCAGGGCCGCGAGAAGCACTTGCCGCAGTACTGGCACTCGCAGCCCTGGTTGTGGGTGCGCACGTGCATCGAGAAGGCGGGCATCGAGACGTAGACCTTCTCGCAGAACGGACAGTGGCGCGCCTTCTTGTCCATGATTGACCTGGGCAGAAAGAGAGCTCGAATAAGTACACTGCGATTGTGGATGATGGAGTCTGGCTCACCTGTGTGTTTGTCTATGGCGTGCTAGATTCGAGGACGTGGAATATTTCTTGCCACACTCGGGGCAGATGTGCTCATCCTCTGGCGAGCTTCCGTTGCTGCTGCTGCTGCTGCTACCGCCGGCCTGAATGGCTGATTGCTCGCTGGTTTGGCTGCTGCTGCTGCTGCTGGCGATGCTGGCGCAGGAGTTCGAGTCGGAGATGGTGGAGCGACGCAGTTTCCTGCGATCGAACACCTTGTGGCTGTAGGAGTTGTAGGTGGAGTCATCATCCGACGAGGCATAGAAGATGTTGTTGTTGCTACTGTTGCTGTTGCCGTTGTTGCTGTTGTTGTTACTGTTGCTGTTGCCGGCCATGTTGTTGCCTTCGGCAGCTGTGCTGAGCGGTCCAGCCGCCAGTGTCACATTCGCCAGCTGCGTCAGATTGTACAGCTCCTCGGGTATGGGCGTGGTCAGCTGATCTTTGGTCATGGCGTCTGCAATCGAGCAGAGCAGAGCAATAGAAACAATAAATTCCATGTGACGTATAAAAAGCAGAAAGCAACCTGCTAACGCGTAGCAGATACGTCATAGCAAATATAGCAAGTAAGAAAGCTCTAGTCGGCAATGCCCAGCTAGCAAATACCCTGGTCTTCCCGAATTTCTTATAACACTACATTATTCTATTTCGACAGGTCATGACAGCTTCCACTTCTGGGAGAGTCATCTTTAGCAGCGGCGATAAATATTGCATCAGTATTCATCATGAGTCATTGGAGGTAAGTACAAATCTATTCCAAGCCAATTCGGCTCTCTCTGGCATCTCTTGTATTCTAACATGTATTTTATATTTTCAGAATTTAACGCTTCTACAGCTAAGAGAGTCCCACATCACACAGCCTCGGTTGCATATTGTTTAGCAGAGATAGTGTAACATATTCGCTTTACATCTCTATATATATATATATAATGTTAAACAAGGCCTGTACATACTTTTAGTTATTATATACATATATGCTTATAATGTAGATTTAATTCAGCACAAACTATGTAAATTTAAAAGAAATAAACAGCGTTTGTCAATAATTAAACTGTGTTTTTATTTAATATTGGCATTTCTATGTTGGCAGTTAATTTTCAAAAGTTAACTGTCATTATACAAAATATCGTTGCATACCTTCGGGGGCTTACTGCAGTTGCGATCTATTTGAACGGCTATGTACAGAAGTACCACTACACTATCAGATCACTGCTATTTAACATAATTATGCAAATGGTCTGTAAATTAACAGCACATGAACAGTACACTGCTACTATGCTGTTAAGCTAAATTTTTCGCTGGGCCGTTGAAATTTGAGCAAAATTTTGGTAAAGTACCAGGCGAACAGAAATGAGCAGTAGGGTGAAAAATGTTACTTAACAGTGGTTGTACAGAATTCTGTTAAGTAACAGAATCCTGTTAATGGTATGTTATCTAACATAACAATGTTAATTAACATAACTATGTTAGGTAACATAAGTCTGTTAGTTAACATAACAGTGTGCTCAAAGTGCACTGTTAACCCTTTTTTAACTAGAATCTGTTACCCTACTATGCATTTCTGTTCGCCTGGTACTTTACCAAAATTTTGTTCAAATTTTAAAGGCCCAACGGCCGCAACAGCCGACTTGTGATGCTGCAAATTTTAAATTAGGGACGTTACTGGGAATTACTGCTGCTATTGCCAGTTGCATTCGAATTTCGTAAAATTAACGGATTTTTGGGTTTGTTGGAGCTACGTTCATTGCATGCTGTAACCAAGAATGTGTGAGACAACTAGCTATATGTGTTCTTTCTGACTGTTACATAGACTTTCAAAAAATCATTATACCCTCATTTCCCATTTTCAAGTGCTCAGGGTATAAAAATAAATCATAAACCTATTTATTTATTTATACAAATATATGTATGTACATATTGCGATCGTTAATTTTAAATATATTTCTGCTACAATTTTAACATCTAATAGACAAATTAATGGGTCCCAGGCTGATCAATGCTTAGGTGGGCCAACAGAAACATCAGGAACAGTAACAATAAATGGTCTGGCTTTCATGTTGGCCTGCTGTATAGGGTATGCAGAATTCGTTGAGCTGCGTCATTTCTTTTATTTATATTTCATCAATTTATAATTAAGGACGAGCCAAGAGGCCAGCGTGGCCAACGTTGTCTGCATCATCGTCGTCACCTTGTTGCCACCACTACTCGCACACTCGGGGCGTATGATTAACGTCAGCGCACAGCCGGCTCTGGCGCACTTGTTGGCTGCAATTTCTTCTACTTCTATTAATTTTTTTGTTTTTGGGTGCATCTGCGAAATAAATTCACGTCGCAGTGCGCATAATTTGTGCATGTTGTCTTGGCATTGATTAATCTCGCACGTAATAGCAACCATCTCCAACGAACGCAGTGCTAGCTGGCTACGCTAGGCTATCCATCTCTCTATCTATCTTATCTACCATTGCTTATTTATATTTAACTTAAAATCACAAACAAAATGTGATATATCTACATATTTCAGTTCTTAGGTCCTTTGAGTCCCACTGTTTTGCCTGTTGTTAAAATCTAATCTACTTAAATCTAATGCTGATTTTAAAATATAATCTACTTAAATCTAATTAAAATTGTGCAAGTCCATATATTCACTTCTATGCTTACTGAAACTATTCAACTTTCTCTAACTCATGATAGATTTATCATATAATATATTCTATTCTATTCCATTCAATTTATATTGACTTCTATTTCTGTTCAACTCTCAGCTCTGTCTGATCCTTTGATTTTTTATTACTTCTACGAAATCGATTTCAATTTTTAGTTAAATTTCCTTAAATAATTATACTGCTTAATATTCCCCGAATCATTCTAGATTCAGGTGGCACTCGTAATCCCCTTTATATATAATTAATATTATACGATGAACTATTAAAATTTCTAGGCAATCAAATTTTATATTTCCGATCTCACTTCGTCGTTGTTTATTGTTGAAAGTTTTCTCTATCTCTCTCTATCTTTATGTTTTCGTAATCGTCTAAATAATCGATTAATGCCTATTGCCACAACAACTATAACAATAACAAATATTGCGCAGGTGGGGTGATGGTGCGGGTGGGGGCGGTGCGAGCGTTGCGGAGGTCATGTGCACCTTGGATTTGTTTGTTTTTCTTTTTCTTTCTTTTTCCGTTTTAGACTTTCTGTTTGGCTCGGCCTGAGGCCAGCCGCGTGATGTAGGCGTGGCGCCGTCCGCCTAGATCTTAACAAAGAACTAGTGGGCGGCCATTTGGCCTAAACAACCAGAGACTTTTGCAACCTGTTGCGTCTTCTTGGCGGCCAGTTCTCAAAAGTTGTTCTCTTTTTTTGTTCTTTTCAAAAAAACATTTGAAATGAAATTCATTTCGTAGAGTACATCAAAATGTTTGTACCCATAAAAATAATTTCTTGTGCAAAGCGGGAGAGGCAGGGGCAGGGATAGGGGCAGCGGCAGGTGGCAAAGAATGTGCAGCTTTAACTACAACAAAATCGACCCATAAAATATTAGCTATGATCTATGAGAGTGGGAGCCACATCAGACAGTTTGTGTATACATATATATTGGTATATATACATATATCGTATACATACATATTCATAAATTTGGGCCTTAGCATTTATTTATACTCTCAATAAGTGCAGAGACCCCGCAGCACCCGTTGATGTGGCACAACCACCTGGTAATTTTCGCCCATTTAGCCTAGCCAGCATACCTGTTCCACAGAAATTTCTACTAAATTATTTATAGGACTTTGACGGAGAGATTCGGCTGTTGTTGTTGCCGTTGTCGTTGTTGGGGGCTTTTTCTGCCAATTTCATGAAAATTGGAAACAAAGCTGACAAGTGGGAAATTTGTGGCTGGCTATGAATGTATTTTGCTTTTGGCTTTTCCGAGACCTCCTCAATGCTGTGCCATAATTCTGCTCGATGTCAGTTGAGCGCAAAAGATGAAGACGAAGACGAACCGAACAAGAAGCACCAGTCCGAGAGTCGCATGTTTCTATGACAGGCCGTTAATTAATTATTCGTTGGCCCGTGCTGCGATCGCAGATCGGTAATCGCAAATGACATCTCAAAGAGCAGGAAAAGCGCTGCTGCTGCTGCAGCATTTAATGTTAATTGGTGCAGGCCGCCACAGCCAGCAGCACAGCTATCAGCACAGCAGAGCATAGCAGAGGGGTAGGTGATGCTGCCCGTTGGCTGCTGGCTGAGCGCTGGGGCAGCTAGCATCTCACATGGGCACATGTTGCTACAAACTCAAATCGAACTGCATTAATTTGGCTAAGACAATTTAAAGATGATCACTGTGGAGCTCAAGTGTCAACAGTGACTGTAAAAGTCTAGAGGGACAGACAGAGAGAGAGAAGACGACCGCAGAAATGAAAAATTAGTTTGGAAAGAGTAGGGAAAGGATATCCAAAGACAGAAGAGATGAGCAAGATCAGAGTGTAAACGCTAAGGATGTGTTAGTTCAGATACTTCAAGGAATACATATTTGCACAAAGAAGGACAAAGAGAAAGATAGAAAGAGAGAGAGAGAGAGAGAGAGAGAGTGAGTGTGTATCATTATAAGTATTAGTATTAGTGGGAAGCAGATAAAGAGCTGCAGCGTTTCATTGGTTTTCAATACATAAACAAAGAAATTCTGTTCTGCTTAATAGACTCGATCGTTTCTCACGCAAACCAATCCAATTCTGCATTATTAACGAATTAATTATAAAATATGTTTTATAAAGCGAAATAATCTTGAATAATAACATCCCACTTATTAGCCTGTTCTGTCATGGCAGGCAGAGAATGTATTTAACAGCTCCACCACATGCTACCTTTCATCAAGTCAGCCCCCCACAGGCCCCAGTCCACAGCCCACGGTCCGCGGTCCGCGGTTCACATGAGCCAAAAGTGTTTCGAGTGCATTTTGTAAACTCGACGCACAATGGACATGAAAATGCTTTTCTCTTATTTGTCTTCTATTTTCATTCTGCTTCTTTATTCTTTCCCATTCTTGTATATATGTATATATTTACGGGCAAGAATCTGCGCAAAATGCGCTCGGGCCGAAGAAAGTTCAAAGTCCTGTTAATGTACACAAAGCAAAGAAATGTTAATGGCTGACGTGGCTGAGGGGGCGTGGAGGGAGAGGGGCAGACAGGCGGCAGGGGATGGAGGCACCACTGGCCTCGCTGGCCTTAACAGTGTTGGCTCGGTGGCTCGGTGGCTGCGTGCCACAGACTCGAATGCGCGTTTTGACTATTTATAGAGGTGCATAGAGCAAGAGGGTGAGAGAGAGAGAGAGTGAGTTACAGCCTGGGCAGAAGGAAATACACGCATAGTTTACATTTAAGTTCAAACTTGAAAAAAGATGCAAGATGCACGATGCACAATAAACAAATCGCTGGGCACTGCGGCGCCTGCTGTGCCGGCCTAGAAGTCAATGCCACGGCAGTCGAGTGACTGTCAGCCGCACACAGGACTTGCCCCACACACGCACACCTACGCGACTTCCTGCCTGTTGCCCCTTCAAGTTTCGAGTTGATCTTTTTGTTTATAGATCCATCAACGCTGGACGCACTGCCAGTCACATTGGGCACATGTTTACGCCGCCTAATTATAAACAAAAACGGGACACAAAGGATCTCTGAGCTATTTAAATACTTACATACATATACACGCAATATATGCCAGATTGATGTAAATATCTCATCATACAAATACAATTCGATTCGGTTTACCTGTTCGCTACTGATCTGTGATCTGGTTAATCTTCATGTACGCATGTAGATCGTATAAATATATAAATAATTGTATATACATGAATGTATATAGAATATATGTATGTCTAATACAACTAATATTATAAATACAGCTGATGTTACTAATACTATTATGCCACTACAACTACTAGTCTTAGTACTACTGCTACTAGTACTAATACGTTCTACTAAGGCACGCGCTTTGTTTTCCAAATCATTTCCTTCAATTCTACGCAGTTTTTGTCTGATCAGAATGGCGCATGGCATGACTTAGCTGAAATATAGTTGGCTATATGACATATATACTCTAGCCTCTCTGTACTCTGTATTCTTTAGTCGAGATGTTTACGCAACTAACGTGAAAGAGATGGCCTGTAAGTTGTCAACAGCTCTTTCAGTTGTTGTTGTAGGGCAGTTTCTATGAGTGCAACCCATCTGCTTGGCCCGATCATTGCCAATGCAAACACATTTCTCACGTAAATGTCAAAATATCAAAGAAATCATAATATTAATTTAACAAGTGTGGCCCGATAGTTCTCTCTCCCTCTCACTCCTTCTACCTATGAGATAATTAAAAAAAACCATGTTGCTCATCTGCCAAAAGATTTGTCTTCAGTATATAGTATAAGAATAGCCCAGAGGTTTTGCTTATTGGAGCAATTGTGTAATTCGCAAACGGGATAGACGCAGAAAAAAGGCACACCCTGTACTAGAGATAGGCGTATAGACATGCATATATCCGCATCCCAAGTTGGATGGATACTCACCCTAACTGTAAGACACGCTGTAGATCAGGAAGTGAGCCCTGCGTGGGGGGGTTAACTGAAGCGTGATCGTTCCAAATGGATGTGAATGGATCGTTGCTGTTGCTTGGCTCTCAATATAGACGATGATTCAGCCGAATGTTTGGTGTCGAAGCGAAATCAATATAATATATCACCACGCACAGCACTCGGCTCCTCCCCCGGGCCCTGCTCGGCGCTGTTTGACTGTTCTTGATTCACGATTCGCACGAACTTTTCATCACAAGGAACAACAAGAAGATTCAGATATAGATTGAGAACGAGATACGTTAAATGCACAAGTGTTTTGTTTTCGGCCCGACTACTTAATCGATCCGCTCCGATCCGATCCGATCCGATCCTCAACTATTGCAATTGCGGATCACTGGGCAGGCAGGCAATGTTTTTGCACGGTGCGCGCACTCGCTCTTTATTGCTCTCTCTTTCTTTATCTTGTTTTCTTTTCTTTTCCCTTGGTACGAGCGCAGCGAGATCTCGGAAAGAACTGAACTTTCTTGGCGATGGCACTTACAGTTTTTACATCTCTGCTGCGGCCGCCGCGGTTGCTGCTGCTGCTGACGTCGAGGAGGTGACGATGCCTACGCCGACAGCCGACAGTTGAGAGCCGACAGCTAGCAGCTGTTTGTCCGAGGATCGGCCGCCGAATGCCTCTCGGCTCTCCCCTTTGGAACAAGTGTGTGCGGTTTAAAAATAAATTGAAAATAATGTTTTTATTATGCTCCCTCTCTCACTCGCTCACTTGCTCGTTCGTTCGCTCTAACTCTCCCGCTGCTGTGCCGTGCACATTTTCCAAAAGAGAAAAACACACACACACACACACTGAGAGACGCCGTGCTTGTGGCTTCGGCAAGGACCACTGCGCAGAATATTTCTAACGCAGCGTCAAGTTGGCAGCCAGACGACGGCAGCCAGTGTCAAAAACCTCACAGATCGCTGCTGCCCCCATGCCGCTACAAGCCATCTCTCGAAAGAGAGCGAGAGAGAGAGAGAGAGAGAGAGAGAGGGAGCAAACGCTGCGGTTGGCAGCAATTTCGCCGGTTCAGATTCGAATTCTGGGCTGTTGGTGAGGCAGTCGAGCAATTTGGCATTTTGAAATAGCTGTTTGTACTTTTTGCGTGGCCAGCCAAAGATAGATTCGCTCACCTGACGCCGCCAGCCCCACGCCCCCGGCCGCTCTACGCCGCCTCCCGCACGCCGTTTTCAAACGAACGTCTGCAACACAGGTGTTGTCGGCAGCTACTCTCAATAGTTGAGTTGCTCAAGCGTACTGAACTTAATGTCGCTCTGTCAGGTGTTGCCACGGCAATGGGGCTCTGAATTGGGCATAGCTCTTACGTATTTGCCATATTCTATAATCAAATACCTACGTAGTACGTACGTACAGATATGTATGCATTCTCTATGATTTATGTCTCTTGTTGTTGCCTTGATTTGTGTCTGGTTCTAAGTGGATTTTGTTGTTGTTGCAAGATTTATACTGTTGCAGTCGCAGTTGCACGCATCAAATATTATATATAGATCTTTTTACAACCGACTTACAACTCAAAAGATCTCAAAGTGAAAATGATAAAAATTGTATATTTAGATAAACAGAGCAACAAACTGTAATAAAAATTTTATTGATAATTGCTGAAAAACATGTAATTTACATAATGCAAAGAGGAATTCCTAGTTCATTTCAAATTCTATTTCTATTTTATGTTTTAGTATAGTATAAGGATACTTTACGATCAAGATTGAACTTACACGATATGAGATTAACAACTGTACGATCAATGGGATCTTTACATTGTTGTCTGTTGGGAATTCTCACACTTTTCTGCGGCCTCGACCCACGCAATACGAAAACAAAGGAAATCGAATTGGCTTGCAGATAAAGCTGTGCCATTCCACAGCTCAGGGTGTTTTGCTGTCTGGCGCCAACATGGAAATGCAATTTGAGTACGAATACATACGTACATTCGTACTACATGTATATATATGTATATGCTCGTATATAGAGGGTCAAGTTAGGCCAGGCGCCATGCATCACAGTAGCAGATCAGCTTTTGGACCAAGAAAGTGGCGACAAAGCCAAGAGGTTGCTAGGAAGCGGGGGCAGATGGACACTTGAAGGGGGTACAACAGTGTGACATGTGCTAAAGACATCCGTGGCAGCTTGCGTCGACTTTAATCACGGCAATTAATAAAAGAGAGTCGCCTGCCGCCACAAAGGAAGGAAGTATCAGAGACCGAGAACGAAGATGCAGAGAGTGGGAGAGAGAGAGAGAGAGAGGGAAATATGTACAATGAGCTGAAAGTTGCACTACATCACCCGGAGCGCTGAGTTTCTGGAAAAGTGAAACGCGACTGGCGGCCATAAATCTATTTTGGTCCTGATTCCTCAGCCAATCTCCCACTGCTCTCGACACTCGCAGAGGCCAGGGGCCTCACTTGCTGCGCAATTGCAGTTGGCGATGCCGAAGACCCTTCTTATTTTTAACTCCAGCCTTTCTTTGCGTAGGTAAGATGCAGTTGGAGATGCTCCCATAAATCCCACATAACAACAAAGCCAAAACAGAAGAGAGCGAGCAGAGGGGTGAAGCAGAGGCAGACGCAGAGGCAGAGGCAGCGCAGCTTTTCCAATTATTTACAGAGATAAATAAAGCGAAATCGCCTTAATGTGAAATTCAACAGGCAGACAAAATGAAAATAAAAACAACACAAATGTTTCGCATTTCGCTGCTTATTCATTTCTTTTTTGTTTTGTGTAAATAATATTATAATCGATTTCAAATGAAAGAGTCTTTAGCTTGCGGTTCCATAAATTATCTTGTTAATCTTTTTCGAATTTCTCAGAGTTCGTTTGCAGCCCATCACAATGGGTAAAAAATAAAATTCCTCGTTTAATAGGGTTGATCCACTTCGTAGAAAATTTGGTGAGGTCCAAGACTAACAGGGCAAGCCTACATATGTAATTTTATATAATAGAATATGTAATCAAATTATACTTTACTTGAGCAAAAAGGCTAATTTCGACAAAATAATGTTTTTTTTAAATAATAAATGATGTTATCAGCAAATAGTTTTTTTAATATGATCCAGTTTTGTATAAAACCTGCTAAAATAGTTCCCATTTCGTCACCCAATTTTTTCATTGATTACGGCGTCCTGTTTACCGTAGTTGCTGCATTGTTTAAATTATTGAACAATTAGTCAAAACATTTGTTTGTATCTGGAGAAACGGATTGCTGCGTGTCGGATCTGAGAAGTGGTCGACCCTCGGAGCAGAGCCGGATATGCTTGTAATTCCTGCATTCGAAGTCGAATTTCAAAGAAGAAAAGACAAAACATCATAAAGTTCTATTTTTAATATACGACAGGCGATTCAAATTAGGGGGAGTTGACGACTGACAGAGAAGGCGGCGTACGATGGGGAGTGGGCGAAGGTGCAGCGGGGATCGATCCCAAGCTATATTTGAATTCTGAAGTGCAAGTGAAGCGGCCAACGATTCCAAAGGTGGCTGCCACTTTGTGCAGGGCATGCGAGCGGGAGGGAGGAAGAGTGGCCTGGCTGCATGCGCTTGGCGTGTGCCGCCACTTGATGTGAAAAAGAGAGGGTAGTGTCAGAGAGAGTGCGACAGTGAGAGGCACTGCAATGCAATACATCTGCAACATGCAGCGAGCAACCTGCGGCATGCTTAAAGATACGAACGACAGACATATACATACACATATGCTCATACATATGTATCCATATCCATTCAGCCACATTTTAAAAATTCAAAGAAACAAAAGCGGAAATGTTGTTGTTTTCCTTCTGACTTTTAACAGCAACAACAAGCAAACTAAAATAAAAGCATCAGGCACATCATCATAATTGCCGCTGGATGCTTTTATATGACAATTGAAATCATTTGGCTATTGAACTTTTAGAATTTTGTTAGCATTAGCATTGTCAAGTAATACAACAATCTTTGGCAGATTCAAACAAACAGCCCTGTCCCAAGTTATAATTTCCATTCCATTTGTAGGACTCTTATATTCTGCCCTTAAATACATCGACATGATAACGTGTACATGCAGTTTATGATGCAATTCGTTGATAGTTATGGATACGAAATAATTAATATTTACGATATTTATAGATTATTTTTCTTGTGTAACTATCATACTGCGCTGCAAACCTGCTCAAATTTAAAAAATTGCGCCATTTTGTTGTATGTGGCATTAATAATAATGTTAACTTAACAGAATCGTGTTAAGCTATCGATAGACATGGCTCGTCGACTATGAGCGTGCGATATTTTGAGTTATCGCAAAGTTGTCGACAACAATGTCATATTCGTGTTAAGCATTCTACAAATTCTCGAAATTTTCGCGCATTGTATTGCGAAAAACTATGAATTCGTATTGTTTGTGCTGAAAAGCAAGTGTAAAACTTCACGCAAACATTTGCAAAGTTAATTCATAGCAGTTGCAGCGCATATATTGCTTATATCAATTACCAACAGAAAACATGGCGCCCACACCATTGCCACTGGAGCAAATGCCCGGCGCAAATGCGGGCTATCTACCAGCCGGTCAGGAAGGAGGACCTCGCATTAACACCATGTCCATGTCGGTGCTGATTGATTTCATTATACAGCGCACCTACCATGAACTAATGGTTCTAGCTGAACTGTGAGTGGATTGCGATCCTGCAACTCATAGAAAGGACTTGATACATATTTTATATTTCTTGTAGGCTGCCGCGCAAGACGGATATGGAACGAAAGGTGGAAATTTATGCCTATGCGGCACGCACACGACATTTGTTCACACGGCTCAATGCGCTGGTCAAGTGGGGCAACTCGGTGTCCAAAGTGGACAAAAGCTCTCAGATAATGAGCTTTCTGGATAAGCAGAACATGCTCTTCGTAGAGACAGCCGATATGCTGGCTCGGATGTCGCGAGAGACATTAGTACGAGCACGTTTACCCAACTTCCATATACCCGCCGCAGTCGAGGTCTTAACGACAGGCACCTACAATCGTCTGCCAACGTGCATACGAGAACGCATTGTACCACCGGATGCGATAACGCCAGCGGAGAAGAAGCAGACATTGCTGCGTCTCAATCAGGTCATACAGCACCGGTTAGTTACAGGCAAATTATTGCCACAAATGCGTGACTTTCGCATACGCAATGGACGCGTCACCTTTGAGGTGAAACACGAGTTTAGCGTGTCCCTCACCGTCATGGGCGACAGTCCCACTGTGCCTTGGCGTCTGTTGGACATCGATATTCTTGTAGAGGACAAGGAGACAGGCGGTAACTGACGCAGGAAACAACATTTTATTGTTAATTATATTCTCTTCTCTCTCTTGGCAGATGGTAAATCATTGGTGCATCCGTTGCAGGTCAACTACATACACCAATTGATTCAAGCGCGTCTCGTGGAGAACCCAAATGCGTTGAGCGAGGTGTACAACTGTTTACACTACTTCTGCCAGTCGCTGCAGCTAGAGGTGCTCTATACTCAAACGCTGCGCTTGAACTACGAGCGCCTCGACGACAGCAATATCACCGTGGAGGAGTATGTGCCGGGCGTCAAGCTTACGGTGTCCTATTGGCGTGATCTGAAGTCAGAGCTGGGCTACCGTCTCACTGTTCAATCCGATCCCAGTGAAATTGGTAGACCTCTGGTCGTTGTCCATGTGCCTTCTTTAGGTGCCAAGGAGTCCGCTGAGGTGGCTGATCGGGCTGTGCGCTCGGAGCACCTCTCCATGGAGCGGTTGATAGTGCACACCGTTTATATACGATCCGTGTCTCGCTTAAGTGATCTCAAGCTTGAATTCCAGGCTTTTCTCAAAGACGTTGACTGTGAGTGTAAATGTTCCCAGTTTCAATAGATTCGGCTCCATTGATCAATGGACCTCTTTCATTTTAGTTAACCTGCAAGGCACACCCGCTATTTTGACAGTGCCCGTCCTGTCGCCCTGCTTGCGCGCCGAGCAGATTCACATAACCATTGACACGCACACTGGTATGTTCCGCTGTCACGTACCCAAGCATCTCGACTGTCCAATTACGGATGAGATGCAGGAGAGTTTGAATACGGATCGCAGCAAGCTTCCAGCTTTGCTATCCGAGCTACGCTATTGGATTACTCATCGTCGATGCGAGAAAACATTGCAGCATCTACCCGCAACGGCTACCGAAACTTTGCCTTTTCTCGCTCCACCCGGACAGGAACTTTTGCAGCCAGGCCGTCACAAGATCTATGTCAAGCTACATCGCCATCCCAATATGATTCTGGTATGTGAACATAAAATCTTTAGAAGTAACTCAATAACTCCTTTACGTATTTTAGGTTGTTCAATTAAAGGAAAAGTCTGCCATGCCCAACGAAATGGAGTACACCTTCCATCTGGGCTTTGTGGCCTTTCAAAAGGATGATAACGAGGTCATAGACGAGTCGGCAAAGCAGCTAGTTTCAATTGTAGCTCAACCGCCATCAGACATACCAAAATTCTACACAAAGCTAATACGTTTAATTGAGTTTGACACTTTTGTAGCTACACATGGTCCCGGCACTGAGGTCGACGGTGAGTTCTGCTGGGTTCGCTTGCTTCGGACAGATATAATTGATTTGATATATTCTTAGCAGAGGTGTCCCCGCATAAGCGCAGGTCCAATGGTGATGTTCTGGGACCACCGGCCAAGCAGCAGAAGACCATTTTCCCTGCATATTTTATACCAGAACTCGCGCACGTAGTAGCAATGTGCGATGAGAAGATACCATTCCTCAATCTGGCCCAATCGCTCTATAAATACCGCATTCCGCATAGCGGATTGCAAGTGGAGGCGAATGCCACATCGTTGGTGCTGAAGATTCTGGCATTGCCCAAGCCTGGCACACATCAGGCACTTGGAGCGGCAGGTGAACAGAAGCCAGCTCCGGCACCCAGTACATCATCGGCGCTACCAAAGATCGAGCCACATGTCTGGGATGATCTTATGCGACGCGTTCTGTCGATCTCAGTGCGCTCGCAGACAAACAAAAACAGCCAGGTGCGCATCTGGGTGGTCGAGTTTGTGTTCTATAGCACGCCGCTGCAAAGCACTCACCAGAAGGAGCTCGGCAGTCGACGCACTGTCAATCTAACCTACGAGCAGGCCAATCAGGATTTCTCCAAGACAGTCGAGGACCTACTTAATGATTGGTCTAAAATCGTTTACCTATATACGCTGGTTTACGATTTCGCAGAGCAACTACGCAACAGTTAGTACAGATCAATCCTACAATAAGCTTTCTAGTTATTTATACTTACTCATGTATTTCCATAGAGCGTCTGAGCCTGGGAGACATGCTGGTGGTCAAGTCCTACACCTACGCCAACTTGTTGATTGGCTATGGACCCAAGAAGGAGGTCACCTGCAATATTTATTGGTCTGTGCAGTCGCATGGCTTCCGATTGACGTTCGTGGGCGGCATCTCAGCTGTGAATGCGCACTCCATGATGCGTGACCAATTGGCCCAGCATCTAAATCAACAGCACAGTCTCACGTCCATAGCTCACATACTGCACGAGACCTACAATCCGATGAGCTCCATAGCCAAGCTGCCAGTGATTCCAGTGCTGGGCGTACCGGTGAGCTATAGATATATATGTATATACATTGATAATTCTGTAACACCTTTCGTATTTACAGCGCCCCCAGGTGCCCGTGCTGTCTTTCTGCATGCTGCCGCAGTCGCCCTGTTTGATGCGTCTGACCTATCAGGCTGTGTATTGTCTGGAGCTGCGCTTTCGTGCCAATCGGCTGGTGTCCATTCGTGATGGCGCTAGTAATCGTTTTGATCGTAATATCATCGAGGAGTTCACTCCCATTCAAGGCCTTAAGGCATTCCTATCCAAGTACGTGGATGAGTCGGCTGTGTACAGAGGTCGTGCACCACATGACGACGACAATCCGCTGTCTCCCATGGGCTTAGAGGACAACTTTGGCGGCCCGAACAGCGTTGCGGGAGTTAGCGCAGGAGGATCTTCGCCTTTCCTTGGCGCCGGCATGCGTGGCCCGCAGTCACCACGAGATAGTGGTCTTCGCTTTCCAGCACCACATACGCCACCTTCCAGCTCCAATCCACATACACCAGCGAGTCCGCATCCCAGCTCTAGTGGCGGTGGCGCTAGTGGAGGTCAGAGTCATGCGAATTTCAATTTGACATCGCCGCCAGCACCGCATATGCCGCATCCGTCGCCAGGTGGCCTGATGCCCTCATCGCCACTGAATCCACAGCCCAGTCCACACATGGTGCATAGTCCGGGACCCAACACTTTGTATATGCAAAGCCATCAGGATTCGCCATTCACAGCTATGTCGCCGGCGAATAACAATTGGCCCGGGTCTCCAAGCATGCCGCGTCCATCACCCCGACCCGGTCAGAGTCCAGAGCACAAGAGTACGGGTGGGGGTGGCCCAGGTGTGGGCGTGGGTGGAGCCGATCGAAGTGGACCGCGCGGTACTCTCAACCGACCATGGGCCGGGGCTGTGCCCACGTTGCTGACTCATGAGGCACTGGAAACGCTGTGCCGACCCAGTCCGCATCCCAATAAGGATATAAATGTGGCTGATATGAGTCCCCTTGAGAGGTTCTTGGGCTGCGTTTACATGCGGCGCCAACTGCATCGCAACATCCAAAGCGAGGAGTCGTTGACGGCGCTCAACTCAACGGAGCCAGGCGTAGTGCTCTTTAAGGTGGATGGCCTGCAATGCCAAGTGATGCTCAATCAGCTGCATATGCAATCTCTGCATCTGAAGGTCACCCAGCTCCCGCCTATGCCAGACAAGCCCACATTCCAGCTCAGTCCAGACGATCTGCTGGTCATCGAGCAGTACTTCGACACACGAGTGGCCGCGCCGCCTTATCGACCAATGGCATTGCACAGCATGTGTCGCCTATTGAATCTGCCCGGTCATGTGCTCAAGGACTTTGTGCAGATCATGCGTCTAGAAATGAAGCCCGAGCTGGGAGGCGATCAGCTTAAGTGGACCGTGCAGATGTGCCTGCGCATGTCGCCGTCGGCCTTGCCCATCGTGCCCATTGGCAGTGCCTGCATAGTCCTGGGTCGCATGAAGATCCTGTTCTTCCTGCACATTACACGTATACCGTACAACGGAAAGGACTGGAAGGACAGCCCCTCGCTGGTGCTGCCCATTGTTCATGACATAGCCGCAAACCTAACGCAGGTGGCGGAGAAACGCGAACAGGTGCAACCGCCTCTGATGGCTGCCGCGAGCACTCTGCTGCGTGGCTTCGCTGACTACGGGGTGCAGCAGAATCGATGCTCACTCTTTCCGGCCGTCACGGAGCTGCTGACCAATCTGGCCGTGGATCAGCCGGCGCCGCCACCCAACCAAGCCATCGGCGCGCCTGTGGGCCTAGGCGGCGTCGTTGGCGTTGGCGTGGGCGTGGTTGGCGCTAGCCCAAACACAATGATGCCCATGCAGCAGTTGCAGCCACAGGTCGGACATGGGCCCCAGCTTGGCCCGAATCCTGGTGGTCCGCAGTGATGAAGGCGCAAGCGCCGCGCCTCCTCGCAACAGCCGTGAGGCGGAATCCAGGGCGCAACTGTGCAGCACACACAACCACAGGGAATTCCCAACTATCATTCATTTATTTATTGTTTAAAATACGACACAAGTTTGCAACATTCACTGGCGTCCACGGGAGACGAGAGACAAGTGTCAAGGTCAAAATCCAGATCCAGATTGAGCTATATAAAAATGTAGTATCCAGCATACGCAATACGCATTACAATACGAAACTATTGTACAAAAGAGATGCACTAAGTACATGTAATAAATCACTAACTAACTGTAAAGCTAACTACTCTAATCGTTAGAGCATTTGCCTGATTATTTTTGTTTTGCTTTGCTTATATCATTTATCACATGGGTCGGTCGTCGAGCGATTCTGTGAGTGCTTGCACCGAGGTTAGTAAATATGGTTGTTTGTGTATTCTATGTACCCTTGCGATAGGCCTTACGTGATTGACTGCAAATCCTTCTGGAGTGACTCATTTAGTTTGATTCTAACATAATCTGACAGAATGAATTGCCGACCAAATTGACTAATAGTCAATAATGTACAATAACGATTTGATGGAATTGAAAACAGCAATCGGAAAACGAAAAATAAAAGTCAAAAGGATAGTTTCTTACAGTCTCTTAGCAAGGATATACGAAATTCGACAATGCCGAATTTAGATCCTGTTCTACTGCTCTGCTTTTTGCGCTCTTCTTTTTGGCTTAATTGCAGTTGTGGCTTCGACGCTTTAAGCTGTTGCAATTTGCGTGTTGTCCATTTGGTTGGTGAGCTCTGCGATGCCCTCCTCCTCGTCCGAAATGAGATCGACCCAGTAGCGCAGCCGCTTGCTGCGCAAATAGCTGGCCGAGTTGTCAAACACAACGGTGTCTAAATGGGTAGAGAGAAAGCATTTAGCACCTATGTTTATATATAGAGTAGATCTGTAAGCAACGCACATGTGGTGTTGGGTCTTGTGGAGATGCAGCCCACCTCATCCATTTCGTTGGAGTAGACGGTGCCAAGCGGCACCTCGCTGCGCTTCTCCCCCGTCTTCTCGTCCACGCTGTAAATGCCAAACTTGATGTCGTAGTCGAAGGTGCGGAAGTTCCACGAGAGCAGCTGCTCCTCCTGCCCATTCACCTTGAAGTTCAGCTTGAGCTTGTCTCCTTTGGGCACTTGTGTGTCCGTGAAGCTCTTGTCGCTTTGCTGGCTGTTCTGATCGATGTAGAGCTCCTCGGGCAGCTTGCCACCCCACACCATCATGGACTTGCACTGGGGATCGCCCAGTTTGTCGACCAGCTGGCCGCCCCAGCTCTTGGGAAAGTTCTTGGGATCAACGAGTGAGAACAGCGACTCCTGCCACTTGTCCGTGCCGGACTTGTAGATGTGAATCTTGCTGGTGGTGTTCTCGTCCAGGAACTTCTTCACAATGTTAAAGGCCACCGAGAAGAGCTTCGGTGCATTGATGATGTAGCACATTTTGAGCAGCTCTGGGAAGTTGGCCTCGTACTGCTTGATGGACGAGATGACGCACTCGGCTGCTGGCCGCCAGGCGTACTGCTTCAGGTTCATCGACTCGCAGTCCAGGAAGACGACCAGCTGGCGCGCCTTCCAGCCATGCTTCAGGCTCTGCTCGTAGGCGAGCTTCATGAATCGCTCCAGCAGCAGCACCAAATACTTTTGAAACTCGAAGCGTGTGACGCAGTGCATCATGCCCCAGATGTCATAGTTGTAGAACGGACAAACGATCACTAAAGAGAAAACAATGAGGTGAATCGCTGCTATATAACTAAGAAATTTACTCAATTACCTGGCGATCCCTCCTTGTCAAAGCCCATGATGCCATAGGGCAGATACTCGCGCAGCGCCTTCGGAGCTTCCCATTTCTCTATATTATCCACGTTCCACATGGCGCGCGTTTTGAGACTCTGTGGGAAGATATTGAGAATCGAGGATTAGTGCTCCGTATATGCGGGAATATATATCAGTTATATATCTGATTTAGTAGATCAGCAGTCAGTTAAACTTATATCGGTATATAGCAAATATAAGTACCGCTCTAAGCATTTTCTCTGCAGCCTCCACATTCCATTTGCGAGCTATGGGAGAGACGCACAAAGGGAGAGAGAGAGAGAGAGATAAGTTAGTTTATAGCTGATTATCTTTCACAGCTTTAACTCACCTCGCAGCCAGCGCAGTAGAAAATAATCATCATGCGTCTCGTTCAGCTCGGGGCTCATCAACTTGCGGAACTGTAAAGGTGCAACAAAACGGATAAATTGATAGCCAAAGTTAACCTTGACTTAAACCAATAACTGTTGACCCTGTGGTCAAGCGTGGAATCAAGCATAAGTCGGAGAGCACGTTAGGTGTATAAGAATAGAATTCATAGTGAATGAAACAGTTCGAACCTTAATTTCAATAACTGCATTTATGATTTTCTTTAACTCTGTTCAGTGCACTGTCTAAGCTTTCAACAGGTGTTATACCGTTAATCATGTGACTGCAGCTGGGCGACGCTCTGCATATCAATCAAGCCACAAACACACTCGCAACTTGGCCTTAATAACTGTTAATTTTCAGCTGAATCAATGGCAAATTTAATATTTGTCTGAATGATAGTTTGAATACTCTGTATAATTGATGGAGTGAGGTATACTAACATCTTTTTCAAGTTAGTTTGAATTTCATATACTATATATATATTACACATATTTACAGGGTATTCGGTATTCGGTTAACTGCCCACGTTTTACACTCGCAAAAGGTCGCCTCGGCAAGGTTTTGATTAATTATTTTCCTGTTATATTTTTATGTGAGTCAAGCCTAATCGAAAAGCTGCCCGCATTGAATTGAAGCAGGGGAAGTAAAAATGCGACAAATCACAAAAATTGATAATTGTCAATAAAATGTATAAATTTAATCAAATGTAGGTGCAATTGCTCAATGTTTGAGATGTCAGATGTAATCGAGTGGAGGTAACGTGCCTCGATTGTTTAATTGAGCGTCGCAACTAGCTGCCAAAATAAGCGGAGCTTGGCTAAAGGCTGTTCACTTGGCAGTCGCTCACATTTGGCTTACAGCTCGGTTAACTTGGCTCAGCTGAGTTTAGACCACACTTGAAATTCAATAACGAGGCCGAATGCCAGTCGTTGAGTGGCTTTTGTTTTCATTTTGCGTTTGCTTTTGCTTTTTGCTTTGGGCTTGAACTGCAGGCCAAGACGTCGCTTCTTAAAGTCGTAACATGATTTTCATTTCAATGCAAGGGACAGGGACAGGGGCAGGGGCAGGCGCTAGCGGGGTCTGGGGTAGACATGGGGAAGGCAGTGATTTGGCTTGGTTTTCATAAGTGCTACGCATTTTAGCCAACTTCCTCATAGCTCAGACGCCTTGCAGCTGCCAATTGCTCGCTTTGCTTTGTGCTTTGTTCTTGTTTTTCTACCAAAGCCGCAAACTTGGTCAAGATTTCAACAATTTGCAGCCAAATAAAACAAGTTAGTTGGAAATAAAAGAAAAAAACAAGGCTAAGAAATCTTAAAAGGCATTTGGCAGTTGTTAGCGAGGTGTGGATTGATGCTTTGGTGATCTCAGCAGCATTTAAGCTCTAATTGGAATTGAAATTGAATGGAAAATTCAATAAACGCAGCATGTGAATAATCCAATAAGAATTGCATTTAAATTACACTAGGTTTATAAAAATATACAAGAGCTGATTCATAAGAACTCCTAAGAGTCCAGTAACATTTTTGGCTTCAAATAAATAATATATATACATGTATTTATAAATTCTATTTTCTCTTCCCTATCCCAGAGTATCAGTCAGTCAGTCAGGCGCTCACTAGAGACGCCTACTCCAACGTCTCTTTCTATTTATCTGCAACTGCGAACTTAACGGAATCGTAAGGCCCTTGACTTGGTTGGCTTTTTAGCCACTCGCTTGACTCTTGGCGTTAAATCAAATATTGAAAGTATTCGCTTGGCTATTTGGCTCATTCGGGACTTTCCATGCTGAAAAACAAACCAGTTGTTGAAAGCGTGCACAAGCAAGAGTGAGAGAGATACAGAGAGAGTGACTAAGATATACCCCCTGCGCTTAATATAATCTTTGGCTATCTTATTAACTAAGCAAAGTTCAATATGCGCCTTGTTTTCTGATTGCGAATCCATATTTGTCAATTATGAGATTAAACTTTATCAATATCCATACCCATCAATTACAGCGCCAACAGGGTGTACCAAAAGCAGAACTCATTAGCATGTAAATACATCTAAATATATCTACATGTATTATATATTTATATATTGTCGTTCAGTTATGCTGATTGCTTCGTACTCGGCCAAAGGGTCGCAATCAGAGATCGTTTCATGCTATTTTGAGATAAGTTAATGACAATTTATAATTGCGCTCGCTCTGCCTTGAACTGGTTTTTTGTTTAATTGTGGCACTTTAAACAAAGCAAATAAATATGGATAAGTAGATTGCAGGTGGGGGGAGAGTTGGTGTGGTGGCATCCAGTACTAATTAACATCTACTAAGAACGTTGAGCTGTCATAACTAATTTAGTAGGTCCCACCTTTTGGTTTTTAATTGGCTTTAACCGTTTGACCATTTTCGGTTGATTTGCTCACACAATTGGGGGGCGGGTAGGGGCTGGTTATGCAGATTTGTGCCTAGTTGCAGCCGAGAACAAATGTCAACAAAGCGCAGCAGCTGCACGTTTTACCGGCTGCATGGTGCACAGTGGGCTACAGTGCATGCAAAGTGGACATTGGAACTATACAGATATTTGCATATGTGCATATGTGCATATGTGCATACATATGCATGTATGTATGCATGTATGGTGTCACGCTCCATTGAGTGGCTCGTGTTGACTCAAAGCTCTAAGCGCATTTAAATGCGCAATTTATCATATTGGCAAGGCCAAAGAGACCCAAGGAAGACATGATAAAACACGATATATATTGGGTGTATGTATGTGTGTGTGAATGCATGTAAATTTGTGTTTACTTATTTCGCAATGCAAACGAAAACGGTAAAACCGGTTCAATTCTTAGTTGTTCCAACTAAACGAAATATTTATTATGCGCGTAATCTTAGAGAACTCCCACTCAGAAGCCCAACTTCTGCACCAATTTATAGGCTTCTACTACACACACACACACACACACACGCACACACACACACTCATACACAGACCGAGAGAGTCTGACTATAAGAGAGAGAGAGTGTGAAGATGCGTTACGCTCTCTCACCTGTTCCAATGTTTTGCGCTGCTCGGCGCTGATTTCGGGCAGTGGACCAGACATTTTCTATATACAATTTGATTTAAAAGTTGTTAAATTTTTGCAATTTAATATGTTATGCACACACATACACACACGCACAAACACGCGAGCGCACTCCAATTTCGTTATCTCTTTTTGATGATTCGTCGTTATTTCGCTTTTTAGTTTATTTTTGGTTTTGCTGTTGCTGGCTTAAATAAAATAACAATAAAAACTTTCTACGCTTGCGTATGTTTTGTTGTCGATTTGGGCAGCCTGTTGCATATTTCAAGCGCAATTATTTGGTATTTTACTACACAGCTTTAGTTGACCCTCATCTGGGCCGGGCTAATTACAACAATTATACAAAGCAAACAACAGACACTGTCACTGTCACAGTTACACGCACTACGCAAATACACGAAACACGCCGTCAATGCTCATTTGTTTTTGCTTTCGAGCTGCCGCCGGAACTGTAGCGAACGGAACTCAATTTAACCTCAATGCGATGCGTTTGACGAACGAAAACAAACTGAACTTTAATGCGAAGCGGACTTGCTTCTTAAAATGCGCTCAATATTCGCTCTCTTTGCGTCGAATCAGCGCCAGCAACAATGACGGGAGCGTAAGCAGAAGTGATGATATGAAGTTAACGTTCTTTGGCGCTCAGCTGTTTCGTGCGCACTCTCTGTCTTTGTCACTCAATTTCTGCTCTGAGTTGCAAGACAAAGAGAGCAAGCAGAAGCGACGACAGTAGTTAACGTTCTTGTGCACGCACTCAGCTGTTACGTGCGCTCTCACTCTCTTTCCATATGTAAAGTAGTTTTCATTTCTGCAGTGCACAAATTCTGTTTTAAATTGCAATTCATATAATAAACATATAAATAGCTATCAACTTGTGTAGGGTGTAGCAATTTTGTGACTGCGCTTACTATTGCTCATTGCCTTTTTTATAGTATCAGCAATACTTTGTTGCTTCATATCAGCACCGCTTGCGGTTTATTGCAGCAGATTCTTAAATTTGGATTATTTTGTGCGCTTTGTTTTAATGATTATTAATATTATATTTAGCGTTTCGAGTGTTTTGTTGGCATATAACCGATCATTTGGGTAGCTGATAAGATAATATAACAGTCTATTTCAAATCTGGTCAGCAAAAGCTTCTTGACCTATTCTTTGTTTTCTGAATTGCCTATTTTAGCTAAGACAACAAAAGCAGAATATTCAAATTTGTTCACTGAATGCGAAGAGAAAACAATAGCTGGCGCTGCACATACGCGGGCACAAGTATTCAATATTATTTAATTCAACATGAGCACTAGATGGCGCTTTTTATGTTAGGGTATCAAGCAACAGATGGCGCTCCCCAAGCACTTGATACCTTGTACACTGTTATAGTCTTTAGCACCACATACATTTAAACATGTAATTTTTGTTCCGCAAAATAGATTTTCTTGCGTTTTCTTTTTTAATTAGCAATGCTAAATAGATATACACGAGTACGCACAAAAAGTTATTATTTTTGCCTGATTAATTTGTTTGTTGCCCCAATTGATCGACAGCTAAATTATGTTGGTAATTTCAATTGTATTTTAATAATCAATTGAATTGAATCCGATTGGTTCACCACCTGCTTCTCCCCTACTCATCCAGCTGACGCGGGACTGTTCTACCACAGTCCAGCCTCCGCTCCTGCCTCGGCTTCTCTATTCCTAACCCAATAGGTTTGCGCCTTTGGCTGCATGTGGAATCTCTTATTCGCACTTGAGTCGGAGAATTTACTAGTTTTGCGTCACAGACGTGCCAAAACTGAATAATTCAAAAAGTATATATATTGAATGATATGTTTATGAAAACAAACAATAGTCGGACAGAGACGCCAACACATGATGAGCGTAAAATTTTATGAATCTGTTGAAATTTCCAACTGCCCATTAAGCAAATTGCCAGAAATTCAAATCTGTTGCCAAAAGGCAGTGAGAGACAAAGACAAAACAGACAGACGGTGGAATAGTGGGGCCCAGGGAGAGGATGAAGGAAGACGGTTTAATATGTTGAATTTACCTTAGCTTAAAAACATAATCGAAATTTGTTTTGAGAGATTTACATAGCAATAATAACACAGCATAGAAAACATACATATTTCAGCACGATGTTGTTTTTCGCAAGGCATCAATGAAAGCCACAAGAAAAACAAACCCAGGCCAATCGATCGGCCCATCGATGGGCCAGAGTTGAGTGCTGAGCAGGTAAATCAACACCTGCAGCACATTGAATTCTTGGGCATAATATCGGCCGATTTCTAGATAAGGCCAGGGCAATTTGCCGTTAATTTGGCATAAACTACAACGTGGCTTATTGATTGCCATGCATCAGTTTAGATTACACTATGTTCAGCGGGAGGCAGGGGCGGAGGGGGCAGCCAAATTTATCTGCGCACAGTCTGTCAGTTTCTTCTGTTTGGTAGTTTCTTTGTTGCGCGTGGGCGTGTACCAAAAAACAAGGCGCAATTCAAGCAATTCACGCAATTCACGCTAAACACAGGCGAATAAATAAGCTGCCAGACAAAAAACACAATAAAGTTGCCCATTGCCCCCGCCCTTCTAGCCACTGCCCCGCGCTCGCTCCTTCACATTCTGTCGGGCCAGTCAATCAACCAATATCCCCGGCTCCCCCTGCCTAGCAGCTACTTTAGTGCTTTGCACTTGAAATCGGCAGCAGCATCAAGCTGTCGACCACCCGCAGATCAACACGATTCACACTGGCGAGGGCAGTGGAGGGGCGCTGGAGGATCTGGAAAGGATCTACGTCATGTGCTAGTCGATGATGCAGTGCTGCGTCTAAAGCATTGCAAAATACGCAAAAAGTTCAACATAAATAGAGCATCGCCTCGATCTGCTGCCGGCTACCTCATGACGTCCCACGAATTTCGACTGTGACTGCCCCACGTGACGTCACAGTCGCAGCATCACAGCCAGCAGCGTGTGCACCCCCGTTAAGATCCGGGTATTTATAGCTATCTGCGGGTACTACGGTGTGGACTAGAGTTGTGGCATGCACAGAAGGCAACTTTGATCTGTTGACAGAGGATCTAACGCTGTCTGAGTTCCTACTCTCGAATCAAATCCATCTATATCAATCTGGTTTCATGGCTTTATCGATGAGATTCTTGATCCACTATGACAGAGCAATAAAGATCCACTTTCTTACTCGAACTACTACTGTGCAGCTACATCCATTACCAATCAATTCTCACCAGTCATCCGGCAGAGTATATAGTATTCGGCTCTATATGGTATTTCCCCTCATCTTTCATTTTATTTGCATCTCCATGCTTGCGGGCAGCTCTGAGAAAATCGGATTCTATTTTTGGGTGATTGCACGAGTTTATAATCAACATAAACAAACAACAAATGCGAATGTGATTTAAACAAGTGAATAGAACCGTTCACTTAATAATATGCTATTGCTGTTACTATGACGAAGTCCGACAAACACACTATATATGTATATCCCATATGGTCTTATATACTGGGTGAGTAGCACGCAGGGTTCGAGTGCCTCGATTCAGCTGGGGTGTTCACATGCTTCCGAATACTCAACTGTCGATATTAATCAATATTGTTAAATGATGTGTAATTAGTTGGCGAACGTGAATAGCTAAGCGAGTGAGTCGAACTTCGCGCGAATGAACAATTTGCCGAACGGTTCGGTTCCTGGAACTAGGGATATGCCTGAAAAATGATTTGCATGAAATATGCTCTTCAGGAATTCTTCAGGTGATCTATAATTCATAGGCTGAGCAATAAGAGGATAGAGCAGAAGAGAGGCAAAGTGCCCCCGACAAACATGACATATATATAAAAGAACATTGCACTTTAAAGTTTGTATAAATAGGAGAGATTATATGTGATATATGGGGATCATACAAAATGATCTATGATCACCTGTGGGCATGGTGCATATGTGTTAGTGTTCGAGCATTGGGCAAATAAATTAGCTTACGTAGCATTT